>NC_041723.1:195039-469941 GCF_900700375.1 Denticeps clupeoides
AGTTCATTTATTGGTGGATTTATTCATTGTTGAAATTTATTACAAACGCTGCTGCAGCTTCATGCCAAAAGTAAATCACACGAGAAAAAAAAAGGATCAATACTTGAAACCAGTTGAAGTGGCTGTTTTCCGGCATCTGTGTGGTATCTCGTGCTTGTTTTGTTGGAAACTTCCTACTGTACAGGATGCAGCGAATTTGTTCTTTTTAATGTTCTTTGCCATTGTAAAGAATTTCTCTTTTTTTTTTTTAATCTGATGGTGAACCGCCGATTTTTTATTTTTTTTTTTTTTTTTTTAAATCAGTTCTCACAACACCGCAGATTGACGCTGTGGCTGTGACGCTGTGTCTTGAGCAAATTTTGGATATAAAAAACCCACCCTCGTGTCCCTCTTTGTAGAATCTTGAGTGAGTTTATGAAGAGTTTTGGGCTGACATAAGATGGACCATTGTGGCAAGTGACATTTTTACAGCATTTACCAGACGTCCTTATCCAGAGTGACTTACAATCAGTAGTTACAGGGACAGTCCCCCCTGGAGACACTCAGGGTTAAAGTGTCCTGCTCAGGGACACGATGGTAGTAAGTGGGATTTGAACCTGGGTCTTCTGGTTCGTAGGCGAGTGTGTTACCCACTAGGCCACTACCACCCTTTTGTGACCTGAGACGGTGGGACGCATTTCTGAAAAGATCAACCTTTATTCAACCTTTATTAGTCCCACAAGTGGGAAATTGCATAAAGGGTGTTGTGCTCAGATTTTTACACCTTGGCAGTTCGGGATTCAAACTGGCAACCTTCCGATTACGTCCCATTGATTTTTTTGGTAGTACAATGCGATGCCTCTCGCATTGTAGCGCCACCTGTAGGGCTCGTATCAGGACCAGGACGTCCAGATGTGCGTGAAGCAGTGAATGATGAGGCTTCGTTCATGTATTCAGATCTAATCGGATGGGAGGAGGTTTCATTCTGTACTGAATTGTTTGTTCCTTCTGTGTGTGTGTGTGTGTGTGTGTGTGGGTGTGGTTGGATGTCGAGGTGAACGGTGGTGGTGGGGGCGTGTGTGTCGCCGAGCTTCAATGAAACGTCGATATGCAGCAGCTTTAATGGATCAGTCCTCATTTAGAGATCAGTCAATAGGACCAGAGTCCTCAGCCCTGACCGGAATGCTGACGGCTCCCTCCTCTGGGAGAGCCTCATTAGCATATTTACAGTAGGCCTTACCGATAACCGATAAACAGCTGCAGTAACCAGGGACACAAAGTCATCAAGCCTGGAGCAGAGAGCGGCGTGAGTGATGGGCGGACGGATCTCCATGGTTACCGGCCCGCACGTCTTCACAGAACGTTTAGCGGCGCGACGCTCAGTCATCTGCTCGGGGTGACCTACATGCAGAAGAGCTGCGACCCAGCGCGGTTAATGCTGCCAAGTACCCGGCTAAAAGCTTTCTAATAACGCCGTCGTTAGCACGCCGGTCCACCACGCCGGTCCACCACGCAGCTCCCTGCAAAAACGTCCCGTGCGTGTTATCAACGTTCCGTCCCCGTCGTCCATAATGGCTTCATTTCTGACACATCGAGTCTCCCTTATCACAGGTCGTGCGGTTCATTCCGAATAACTGAATACTAAATCAGAGCAATAATGAAATACAGGATAAAAGTCATGATTTACAGCCTTTTATAATGTAGCAATGTTGGGATTTCAATTTTATTTATTAAAGCAAAAAGCCTTCTAGGAGCCAATGTTGGCCATTTTAATGTCAGAAAACAAATGCAAATTGCCTTATTGGTAATAATCTAATCAGTTTAATAATGTATTTACCCTGAAGGGACATTTTAGTGGCTCTGAATATTCAGATCCTGTTTGTATTACAGAAAGCTGATTGGCCAGAGACTTGTAAGACTGACAATCACTCCAGAGTATTAGACCTACCATGAAATATATCAGAGCGCATCTTCCTGAAGCTGGAACACCTTGCTGACTGACAGTCCTCAGCAGCATGGACCACTTCTGCCGTAGTTGCAGTACGTTCGTGTATTTGGAGACAGCTAGACCCGGACCACTATGGCATGGAAAAGTCTACAAGACTAAGTTAGTGCTCCGCTGGTGCCTCTCGTGAAAGAAAAGCTTGAGATTTTCTTCACTTCAAACACATGAGCCCTGAAAGCGAAGAGGTGGAGGTGGGCACAGCAGCCTCGCCCATCGTGCTTCCTAGAAAAAAATGTCCTGGAATGCTGTGACATGGGAAGCCAGACACCAAAGCAGGCGGAATCTTGAAATGCATGGATATCCACCTACTGCCGGAACATCTCGGTGGGTCCACTGGGTTCCTGTTTATGTGACTTGTTCCAGACTTTCAGATTCAGACAGCGACCACTAGACCCCATTCTTCAGTCTGCTCCACCCGGAGCCTGAGAGGGAGAGAGAGGGGAGGAGACACGTGTGGGTGGAGCCAGTGGCGGCGAGAGAAGATCCGTCAGGCTGAGCGCTGGCAGCCTCATTCTTATGCAGGGCAGGGACCCTCGTGTCCTCCAGACAAGGGCAGTCCCTACATCGTCAGCCCCGGGATGAAGGAGTGTGGGACAAGGTGTCATCTTTTAACGCTCAACCTGTGATCACTTCTATACAATGCAGCTCTCTCACATAATATACAACTCTGGAAAAATGGATGAATTGGAATTTGAATTCAAATGTGAAAAAGAATATTATTATCATTATATTACATGATTTTGTGTGTGTGTGTTACTAACTGTAAACCCTCAGGGTGTCCTTATCATCCATGATATTTTTTCGATGTTCCCTCTACCCAGCATACCCTCTTCTAACCACGCCTCGTCACACATACAATGCAGCACAAGGACGCTGCTGATATGGTCATATTTGCCGTTTATCCCAGGAATGGCAGTTTTGTAGCCCTTTTGGAGAACGTCCGGCTGTTAAAGTGGAGCTTTAATGCTTTTACCACAGTCGGCTGATTAAAACCTACTGTGTGGGACATTGGAGACTCGAGACATAAATCCGCGTCCTCCCGCACTGAGACATGCATTCTGCTCCTTGAAATATATAAACGGCCTGCCATTCTGCGCTACTCCCCTCGCCGCCTCACCTGCCGCTGAGTCACGCAGACGCCTCAAATGCGATTTCTGGACGAGGTCCGATGGCAGATGGCAGCGGAGCCGTCTGTTTACTTTAAACTCTTCAAATAATGATTTCCTTGACCTTTAACCTGCTCGTGTGTTTGTGTGAGTTCATGGACGCTTGTGCTTGTTTGTGTGTAAGAGTGTGTAACTGCATGATTACAGAACATATAAGTGGCGTGTGTGGAATTTTTTTATTAATGTGTGCTAAATAAATTTTTTTAAATGCTTAATTACATAGCAGTAGGAGGGGTGTGTGTGTGTGTGAGTGAGAAGAGAGAGTGAGGGTGAGTAAGTGATATTTAAGAGAAAAGTTATAAAATGTCTGAATACACATTCATATCCTATACATGACCAAAATGTCCTCACAAGGTTCAGGAAATCAAATCATCTCACTTGTTCTCAAATCATAAAAAAAAATCATAATAATAATCACAATACAACTGTTTTTTTTTTTATTAATTTGCATTTCTATTGTATGGGGCAGTGGTGGCCTAGCGGTTAAGGCAGCGGCCCCGTAATCAGAAGGTTGCCGGTTCGAATCCCGATCCGCCAAGGTGCCACTGAGGTGCCACTGAGCAAAGCACCGTCCCCACACACTGCTCCCCGGGCGCCTGTCATGGTGCCCACTGCTCACTCAGGGTGATGGTTAAATGCAGAGGACAAATTTCACTGTGTGCACTGGTGCACTTCAACACAATACACACCCTAATGATGCTTTTTGCAGCTTTATATCAGCATTGTGTAGAATGACCTCCGTGTGTGTGTGTATGTGTGTTTCAGAGACAAGAGAAGACCGTAACAAGAAGCTGTTCAGACACTACACTGTGGGCTCCTATGACAACTTCACCTCATACAGGTATCAGACACATCCTCTCTACACACTTATAACCCCACCTGCCCCACTTGCCTGTCTGTGGGCGCGGATTGAGCCCGGTTCGGTGTGATGGTGCTGCCACCTTCAGGCTGGCTGCTGCTGTTGCTCAGACTTCTCTTGTCTGAAATTCCTCCCCTCCACAGCTGATGGTTCAAGAAATTTTCCTTCATTTTGATGTTATTTGTAACAACACTGTGTGCATTATGGGGCTTCAAATAAAACCAGAACCCTAAGGGTGAGCCTGAGGTATCCAGTAGACGCTGCTAGTTTCACTTCAACAGTCTGCAGATGAAGTGGAGCCCATCAGGATGTGGTGTGTAGTGTTAGAAGGTTGCAGCAGAGCAACTCTTCAGCCCTCATTTCATGGCTGTTGCCCTCAGGTGCCCTTACCTCCTTCAGGCTGCTTCAATAGGGCCAACTTTATCCTGTGTTGCTGCTGCAAAGGTTGACTCAATATCAACACTCATGCAAAACCTGATATGATTTTTTACATTTACTGTCTATTACACTGATGTCAATAGTTTTTTTATTCCTGAGAAACATGAAGTTTCACAGTTCCTCAGTGGTGTGAACTCCCATGATCTCCTAATGTTCCTTACTAAATCACAGAACGATCATTTTTGAGGCCATTATAACAACGACAGAATGTCATAATGCCCAATAAAGGGCATGTTCTAGTTTTTAGTATGAACCTCTGGAGTAACTCAGGATTCAGTGTTCTTCTCAGAGACACCAGGCTGAGCTGGAACTTGGAGGAATAGAAATGGTGCTGTGGTGCCCCTTTTGTACAGGTTACTGGTTCTGAAGGATGAATACCAATTGGGTCCATCAGAGATTATGAGCTTCAGTGTTCAGTAAACACAGAACACGCTGTGGAACCCTGATCGAACGGTGCCGTCAGCAGTTCTAATGGATTAGCTTGACGCTGATGATTGACTCAGTGTGAGTGTTTGAGGGCTAAAGTTGACTGTGGTGTATGTCTGAGTGAGTGTAGGTTTGTGTGCGTAAGTGATTTATGGCATCCCCATTAGGAAAATAACATTTTTAAAACACTGATGTCTGTGTGTTGAGTTCTGTCATCCTTTATTACATATCTGTGTTGTGTTTGTTTCTGTAGTGTTCATGTGTGTGTGTTTGTGTAAATTATGATTTATGGGGACGTTCTTAATTCCTATTACAAAAAAAACACTGATGTCTGTGTGTTGAGTTCTGTCATCCTTTATTACATATCTGTGTTGTGTTTGTTTCTGCAGTGTTCTTTGTGTGTGTGTTTGTGTGTGTGTAAGTTATGATTTATGGGGACATTTTTGATCCCCATTAGAAAAAACACTGATGTCTGTGTGTTGAGTTCTGTCATCCTTTATTACATATCTGTGTTGTGTTTGTTTCTGCAGTGTTTGTGTGTGTGTGTGTGTGTGTGTGTGTGTGTTTTGACTAAAGCCCCAGGCGTGACAGACGGTGGATGGAGAGATTTAGATGGAGGTGTAGAGAAACGAGGGGATTTAATGAGTCTCACTCTGTCGCTCCTCTCACTAAAAGAGGGAGCAGAGAGTCCATCCATCTTCTCCGTCTCTGGCTACAGCAAACAGCCGACACACAAACAAGCCTCCTGACGGTCCCTCTCTTTCCCATCAGATCCATCACACCTCCCCTCTTCCTGTCACAGGCGCACAGCCGTGCTAATGCTAACTGCGGCTCTTATTGGTGTCTGAATCTACTGAAACGTTCCTGAGGAACTCATCATTCACCAGCACAGGAGCTGCCAATCAGATGGGCTCCTGCTCTACAGATGTGTCTCGCTGTGTTAAATGTGCCCCAGTGGCACCATTTCAAACACCAAACCTATACAATATAAATACATATGGCATTAATGTATCATATTATGGCATTTAGATCTTCACTGTGCTCCCAGATTTATTTAAAGGTCCTATTATCTACTGGAACTGTATAACAAGCTCAGATTTTCATACATATTTTACAAATTTTTTAATGCAACACGCTGAACCAAATATGTAAAATGCATCAGTGAATTACTGTCTGCTGTTCAGCAGGTGTTTACCATATTCCCCACCCAAACAGCAGCTACAGTTTTTAAAAAGAAGCCGATCTGTGACTTCTGTGAGATTTGCATGACGTTGTGTGACACAAACAATCAGTGGTGAACAGTGTTGCTAGACCCACCATCAAATACCAGATTCAAACCCAAGCTGAACATTATAATTCAACAGAACAGAATCTGTTATCGGTCCTGAAACAAAGTGAAAGTAAAATGATGGGCATTGCGAAGCACTGCAGCATGGTGAAATGTGCCCATCACCCTTATCTCTCTATCCACTAGGGCAGTGGTGGCCTAGCATTTACATTTACGGCATTTACCAGACGCCCTTATCCAGAGCGACTTACAGTCAGTAGTTACAGGGACAGTCCCCCCCTGGAGACACTCAGGGTTAAGTGTCTTGCTCAGGGACACAATGGTAGTAAGTGGGATTTGAACCCAGGTCTTCTGGTTCATAGATGAGTGTTTTACCCACTAGGCCACTACCACCCTACTAGCCTAGCCGTTAAGGAAGTGGCCTCATAATCAGAAGGTTGCCGGTTCGAATACCTAACCACCAAGGTGCCACTGAAGTCCCCTTGATTCACCATGTCACCGTGTGAAATGTCACCATTCTGAAACACTGCAGCACACGTTGACACAGTGAAACGTGTCCTCTGTATTTAACCATCACCATTGGTGAGCAGTGGGCACCATGACAGGTGCCCGGGGACCAGTGTGTGGGGACGGCACGTCAGTGGCACCTTGGCGGCTCGGGATTCGAATCGGGCCCCAGTGGTCAGCAGTGCCACTCGCTGACGTAGGTCACAATATTGAAGCTTATTGGTCGTTTTCGTCCTGCAGCTGAAGAGTCACTGAAACACTGGGAACCTGGCGTTTGAAATCGTCCGATAATAACCGTTATCTTTATTATCTCCCTGTGGAGATGTGCTTTCGCTCTTGTTAATGCCCAGGTCTAATTCAATGGAATCTTGCGTAATTGATCTAATTGATTCCTCACGGCCCAATTATGCTCTTGTCGCTCCTAATTCTTTGTGTGCCGGCGTGGCGCTCTTCGTGGTTCTCTTTCCTTCTATAATGGGAACAAGCGTCATGTCCGCAGCCTGTTCTGAAAAGTTCAGTGGACCTTTTCAGTGGTCCTACATATAATATAATATCATTTCATTTTATGTTATGTTATGTTTTTACTGCATAGATAATGGAAATGAATTATTTAGTGTGCCTGTGTAGTTTGTGGTGGGCGGAGTTTGTTAGATGGAACGTTATTTTACGTGTTATTCCTGGCGTTCCTGTTTGCAACTTTAACCAGTCGCACTTCTACTGTCTCTAAATTGCCATTCGGCGCCATCTTCCATGATTTATTCGTGACTTCCTCGCTCGTCCCTCTCCCCTTTTCTCTCTGTGAGTCTCTCCGTCTGTCTCCCTGTTCATCAGAGCTGTCCTGTTCCCTCTCTTATCTTCTCTCCACCTGTCTGCTCCCCTGCTTTCATTTGCCTTTCGTTCCGCTCATCTCCTTATTCTTCTCTTTATCTCGCTATGTGCTCTTCTGTCGCAGTTTTTCATTCTTACTTTTGATGCAGTTTACAGCTTATTTCATTACTAGGGTGTGTGTGTGTGTGTGTGTGTGCGTTTGTGCGTTTGTGTGTTCGTATGTGTCTACGTGTGTGTGTCTGTATGTGTGTTTGTGTTTATGTGTCTGTGTGTATATGTTGGTGTGTGTGTGTGTGTGTGTGTGTAACTGTGTCTGCGTGTCTGTGCACATGTGGGTGTGTGTGTAACAGTCGGTGTTTGTATGTATGTGTGTGTGTGTTTGTGCATGTGTTTGTGTGAGTGTGTGTAACTGTGTTTGTGTGTGTGTGTGTGTGTGTGTGCGCGTGTGTGTAACTATGTCTGCGTGTCTGTGCGTGTGTGTGTGTGCGTGTGTGTGTGTAACTGTCGGGGTTTGTGTGTATGTGTGTGTGTTTGTTACTATGTGTTTGTGTGAGTGTATGTAACTGTGTTTGTGCGTCTGTGTGTGTTTGTTTGTGAGTGTATGTAACTGTGTTTGTGCGTCTGTGTGTGTTTGTTTGTGTGTGTCTGTATGTGTGTGTGTGTGTGTGTGTGTGTGTGTTGTGGGCGTGGTGCTGGAGTCTCACCTGGACGCTGGTTCTTCTCTGCTCCTCAGTGATTACATCATCGAGGAGAAGGAAGCCATGCTGCAGAAGAAGGACAGTGAGGGATTCGGCTTTGTACTGCGAGGAGCTAAAGGTGAGATGAGCTCACACACACACACACACACACACACACACACACACGTCCCCATATGTTGTGTGTCATTATGCACTTCAGCCGTTGTCATGCAGAGGTTGCCACTGCCACCAACAGCACATCTCTCAGTGTCATTGCTGTGGCAGACGTCCATGTGAACTTCATCGTCCCAGGTACCGAGAGATCCGAGAGGACAATGGACATGAAGAACAGTGCAAACAAACTGTTAATTACAGACTATTGCAAAGGCATGTGGGTGCTCTGTCTCATATCATGTGGATCTGCTTGATCCCCTTTCTCATTTTTATATCGCCCCCTTGTGGTCTCCAAAGGTAATCATTCCAGACTACATCCAACACTACGTCTAACGTCAATGACGTATCCTTGATCGTTACTGCCGATCAATGGCAATCTGATATATTGACATCCCTAATAAAAAAAAAAAATGCACAGAATTGTTCATCCAAAGACAACAATGAACAGATCTGCATCCCTGCTGGAGAGGAGGAGGACTGGGAAGGGCGGGAGAAGCAGCATATGGATCGGCGCGGCTGCGTGTGTGTATGTAGGTTTTGAACTGGCAACGTTTGAGTGGGTGTGTGTAGGCGAGCGAGTAGGTGGTGTGTTGCGCGTGTGTGTTTGTGTGCTCGCACGTTGCGGGCTGGCCTCTCTGGTGACACCATCTTGGGGATGAGTTATGAATTCCTGGTGCCATCTGTCCGTCTCCTCCTATCTCTCGCTACTTAACTCTTTTGTCACACCTCTCACCGCTGAGTGTGCAATGGAAGATTGAATTAGGCTTTGTGTGTGTGTGTGTGTGTGTGTGTGTGTGTGTTCAGCGGAGACGCCCATAGAAGAATTCTCTCCAACCCCGGCTTTCCCTGCGCTGCAGTACCTGGAGTCTGTGGATGTTGAGGGTGTGGCCTGGAGGGCGGGGCTTCGCACGGGGGACTTTCTCATTGAGGTACAGTCATATATCGAAACAGCAAGGACACACACACACACACACACACACACAGCAACATGACACTATTGTGATGTGAACATTGGTATGTGTGCGCCAGGTGAATGGGGTGAACGTGGTGAAGGTCGGCCATAAGCAGGTGGTCTCTCTGATCCGACAAGGTGGGAATAACCTGATGATGAAGGTCGTCTCCGTCAGCCGCAAGCCTGAATCGGAGGAGGTGGTGCGGAAGAAAGGTGAGCGTCAGATGAACCATCAGACGAAGACACACGGAGACTGCAAATCTTCTACTGAGGCTTAATTCATGCACAATTAGGCACTATTCACTGTGTGTGTGTGTGTGTGTGTGTGTGTGTGTGTGGTGTGTGTGTGTGTGTGTGTGTGTGTGTGGTGTGTGTGCATCCCCACGATTATCTGCAGAGACAGTAGAGGTCAGGTTGAACCCCCCCAAAATATCTTAGATGATTTATAAGACAGTTATTAGATCCCCATTTCTTTGTTCTTTGCAAACCCAGGTGTTTGTGTGTGTGTGTGTGTGTGTGTGTGCACAGTGTTACAGATCAACAAACAAAAGACAATTATTGCTGTGGAGCATCTGCTGAGCTCCGTGTGTGTGTGTATGTGTGTGGTTTTGTGTTGTTCATAAGACAATAAGCTCTGCAGGAGAAGGTCTCTTCAACAGCTGATGTTGCCTAGTAACAGTATTAACGGTGTGAGTGTGTGTGTGTCTGTGTCTGTGTGTGTGTGTGTGTGTGTGTGTGTGTGTGTATGCAGGGCTAACACACATTCAGAGTTTTGAAGACCATTTTATTGCTGGACCTTCAGAAAACGCGTCCCACTTTAATCCCTTGACGATGTCCTGTCTGTCACCATCATCCAGACTAGTGCTGGTCACTAACAAAGAGACATGATGGGCACCAACACACCCGCATTTATTTACATATAGACATAGATGCCATGATGGAATTTACAACGTCCGCTGTCTCGCATCATGCTCGTGTGTTTCTGGGCTGATAATGGTGGAAGAGACAGTGGTGGCCTAGCGGTTAAGGAAGGTTGCCGGTTCGAATCCCGATCCGCCAAGGTGCCACCGAGGTCCCCTTGATGAAGGTCCCGTCCCCACACGCTGCTCCCCAGGCGCCTGTCATGGTTAAATACAGAGGACACGTTTCACAGTTTTTCACATTGACAATCACTTCACTCTCACTTTAAGTTTGAGAAGGTTCAGATTAGTGGGTGGAGTCCTTTTGCCGAGTGACATGATCTTCGTCCAGAGTGCCGACTGCAGAGCTCAAGTGTCTTCATCAGCAACGGAAACAAGGCAATTTTGGCACTTGTAGCTGTACAGGACGTCCAGCGATACGCTGAGGTGACGTGTTAAATACGCTGAATACGTCTAGGCTGGAATATTCAGGAAGGCCTAATTTCATTCCACACCATGATGGACTGTTATGGAATGTTTGAAGCTGAATTAACCAGCCCCCGGCATCTGTGCAAGAGAACTGGAGGTGAGCTGGAAAAGACTAGTCCTCGCACGACGTGATTCAATGCAGGACAGAGGGAGAAACCTCCATTCACCTGGACTCGCTCCTCAGTGTGGGGCAGGGGTCACCAATCCTGGTCCTGGAGGGCACCAGTCCTGCACAGCTTAGATCGTTTCCATGTTCCATCACACCTCATTCAACTCAAGAACTGGGTGAGAATGAGTACAGAGGTTGAATCAGGACAACCAGGCCTGGTGACCCCTGGTATGAAGGAACCCATCCACTTCTACACGTTCAAGCAGTGACCAGAATATGCGATGCTCTACACGTTCCATTTGTAGGTTCTGTGCACTTAACGAATAATGAGAAGCAGTGGAATAAAATGAGCAGGCAGGTGGTCAGTATTTTGAACATGATATCTCAAGTTGATTAGAGTTGGGGCTCGCTGTGGGCGCACGTCATGTTTTATGAGTTGCACTGGGGAGATTCGGTAGGTCAGGTGCGGGTTCAGCAACATTATGTGGCAATAAAACGACCAAATCACTGCGATGTTCCATCCGTTGATTCGTTGCTTCTCTTCACAGAATTAATCAGTCTGAAATCGTAGGAAGTCTTCAGGGAACACATACAGTACTGGCCAAAACACCTTCTCATTCAACATGTTTTCTTTATCTTCATGACCATTTACGTTGGTAGATTCTCACTGAAGGCATCAAAACTATGAATGAACACATGTGGAGTTCTGTACTTAACAAAAAAAGGTGAAATAAGTGAAAACATGTTTTATATTCTAGTTTCTTTGCTCTGGTTACTGCTTTACACACTCTTGGCATTCTCTCGATGAGCTTCAAGAGGTCGTCACCTGAAATGCTTCTCCAACAGTCTTGAAGGAGTTCCCAGAGGTGTTTAGCACTTGTTGGTCCAGCTCACCCCAAACCATCTGGATTGGGTTCAGGTCCGGTGACTGTGGAGGCCAGGTCTCCACTTTTTGTACTGTACTTTGGGATGTGCTGGAGAAGACATTACACAGAATTTACACGTCCTCAACACACACTCACACACACACACGGCAAGACACGATTCATATAAAATGCCTGGGCTGGGACAGGGTGGAAACGGGATGTATACGGTGCGTCACGGCGCATCGCTTTTTCCACATTTTGTTACCGAAATGGATTAAGAAACGTTTCCCTCAGAATTCTATGCACAGCACCCCATAATGACAATGGCAACCTTCTGGTTTGGGGTGACCCGCCAGGCCGTCCCCTGTGCAGGGTCAGGGACACAGTGGTAGTTGGTGGTGTTTGAGGACGAGAGTGTTACGTGCTGAGTGGATCTGCGGGATGGAGCGGTTGGCGTTCCGTAGCGGACGCAGGTTGTAACTGGCGCCTCGCCCTGATGTGGGTGAGTTGAGGTAACAGTGTGTGTGTGTGTGTGTGTGTGTGTGTGTGTGTAAAAAGTGTGCGTTAGGCTCATCTGCGCTCATCTTAATTTTATGCAGTTTCCATGAAAACGCGCTCCATCTCCGAGCGACTCCCACACACTGCCGACCCCGCGCTGACCCACCGTTTCTGTGCGTGTGAGAACGTGTGTAGCGTTGGTGGTGTGTGTGTGTGTGTGTGTGTGTGTGTGTGTGTGTTTAGAAGCCAGGTACTCGAGTGAGGCGTCCCTCCTGCAGGACGAGTTGTCTGCTCCTCAGCAGAGTTTGCCAGTGAGTGAGCGCTGACCCACATCCCGCCGGTGTGTGTGTGTGTGTGTGTGTGTGTGTGTGTGTGTGTGCGTGCGCGTGTGTAAAGCGGGAGATCTGCAGCGAGCGCGGTGACAGACAGCCCGCGGGACGCTGCGCGCCGGCAGGCTACAGTGAGGCGGACAGGCAGGGGACAGCGTGTTGGTCAGGACCACAGCAGGAAGGGTGGACTTTTTACACGATGCTGGCTGGACAGTAGTGAAGAACTTCTGAGCTGGTGAGCTGAGATGTGGATGCCTACACACACACACACACACACACACACACACACACACACACACACACACACCCTTTACATGCATGCACTGACAAACACGTGCAGCTGTGCATGAAATATGGATCCAGCAAGAAAAGCAATGTAGCGTCTGTATATAATTTACTGTATTCTGTGGTGTGAGGTGTTACATGATCTTCATTCTGAGCTCCTGGTCGCCGCAGAAGACCGACGTTCCGTACCTTCTCGTGAACTTATTAAACATGTCTTGCGGTGTGTTAGCAGGGATTCCGTGTGTTTATTAAAATGTGGGGACACTAAAATCTTCCTTTCCACACACACACACAGAGTTTAGTTGCGGCAGCCCAGCCCTTGCTCCTGTCTGGGTTACCATGGTTACTACAACGAATGTTTGAATTAAGCCTTGCACTGGAGGCCAGCTCTCGCTCCCTCTGTCTCCCCGGTTCCTCTCATCTTCTCGTCTCTCCTCGGCTCTCCTGCCTTTCTGGAACTGTCTCCACGCAGTCGTGGTGTCGTGTTCCCGCTCTGTGTGTGTGTGTGTGTGTGTGTGTGTGTGTGTGTGTGTGTGTTAATGCAGTGGATTAAAGGACTCACACACACATCTCTGTCTCGGTGACTTTAAGACTTTGCAAGAGAGTGTGTGTATGTGTGTGTGTGTGTGTGTGTGTGTGTGTGGTGTTTTGGGTACATCCTTATCTCAGTCTCGTCTCTCCTCAGCACCCCCACCACCGAAGAGAGCGCCCAGCACCACCCTCACGCTGCGCTCCAAAAGCATGACCGCTGAGCTGGAGGAGCTGGGTAAGACACACACTCGCACAACCACACATGCACACTCACCTGTGAAATCATGCATGTTCCGAAATAGTCCGTACACCACCCTCCAAACCACACACGCACACGCACACACACACACACACACACACTCACCTGTGAAATCATGCACGTTCCGAAATAGCCCGTACACCACCCTCCAAACCACATACACACACACACACACACACACACACACACACTCACCTGTGAAATCATGCACGTTCCGAAATAGCCCGTACACCACCCTCCCAAACCACATACACACCACACACACACACATACACACACACACACACACACTCACCTGTGAAATCATGCACGTTCCGAAATAGCCCGTACACCTCCCTCCAAAGCACATACACACACACACACACACATACACACACACACACACACACACACTCACCTGTGAAATCATGCACGTTCCGAAATAGCCCGTACACCTCCCTCCAAAGCACATACACACACACACACACACATACACACACACTCACCTGTGAAATCATGCACGTTCCGAAATAGCCCGTACACCTCCCTCCAAAGCACATACACACACACACACACACATACACACACACTCACCTGTGAAATCATGCACGTTCCGAAATAGCCCGTACACCACCCTCCAAAGCACATACACACACACACACACACACACATACACACACACTCACCTGTGAAATCATGCACGTTCCGAAATAGCCCGTACACCACCCTCCAAACCACATACACACACACACACACACACACACACTCACCTGTGAAATCATGCACGTTCCGAAATAGCCCGTACACCACCCTCCAAACCACATACACACACACACACACACACACACATACACACACACACACACTCACCTGTGAAATCATGCACGTTCCGAAATAGCCCGTACACCTCCCTCCAAAGCACATACACACACACACACACACACACATACACACACACTCACCTGTGAAATCATGCACGTTCCGAAATAGCCCGTACACCACCCTCCAAAGCACATACACACACACACACACACACATACACACACACTCACCTGTGAAATCATGCACGTTCCGAAATAGCCCGTACACCACCCTCCAAAGCACATACACACACACACACACACACACATACACACACACTCACCTGTGAAATCATGCACGTTCCGAAATAGCCCGTACACCACCCTCCAAACCACATACACACACACACACACACACACACTCACCTGTGAAATCATGCACGTTCCGAAATAGCCCGTACACTCCAGGATGACATTTGGTCTATTACAAAAATGTCATCTGTGTACACGAGTCACCCTCAATCTGTGTGTGTTGGATTGCGGCCCGAGTAGAGCGTGTGTTTGTGCGTGTAACAGAGACGCCGGTTTAACATCTGTGTGTGTTTTTCATGCTAAGCGTCAGCAAGGAGGCGGCGAGGGGGTGAGTGTGGGCTGGGAGGGCAAACACACATTCATACACACTTCACAAGTCTCTTCACCATCTGCACTTACACTTCTATAAATATGAATAAACACGCAATCTTGCATTTAGGCTCAATAAGCAGGTTCAACGAGGACAAAAGACACTGAGCGATATACAATATGAGTTTATATAACAGCCTTTTGCTTTTGTGTGTTTTGTGTGTGTGTGTGTGTGTGTGTGTGTGTGTCCACAGAAAGGCTGGATGAGGTGCTGGCCTCCCAGGAGGTCCTGCTAAAGCCGGATATTGAGGCCGACTACAGAGCAGCGACGGTGAAACAGAGACCCACCAGCCGCAGAATCACACCAGCAGAGATCAGTGTGAGAAAAACACACACATGCACTCCCGCTCATTGTCGTCGCCACGCCAAGCAGAGATCCCCACAGACACACAAATAATGGAATGTGTGTGTGTGTGTGTGTGTGTGTATGTGTGTGTTTAGTCTCTTTTTGAGCGACAGGGTTTTGCTCTTCACGGCGCTTTACATCCCGGCCTGGACAAACACATCCAGCTGTCCAAGGGCATGTCCAGGACCAAGAGCTTTGGTAAGACACACACACACACACACACACACACACAGGCCCTGCACACAATGTTTGAATAATTCGCTTTTCACAGAAAATAAATTCGTCCAGTTTTGTGAGTTTCACCTCCATTGTTTCAATGCAGCGTTTAATAGCGTTTGATATTTTTTAAATTAACAACAAACTTTTGTTTTTCAGACCCTGATCAACAGTCTCACAGACAGACAACTTATTAAAAACCTCTGCACAGTTGAATAGTAAAATATATCATATTGTTGGTTTAACACCACATTTTCTTAGTAGTACTGGATCACCCTGCCTGACAGTCCATTGTATTGCCATATACCAGCATCATGTCATAGAATGTATGAATTTGAATTTTACTTCCTCTTACAACAGTGCGAACTCTGCAGTCTTTGCATATTTTTTTGCATGTCGTTGCAGCTCATCAAGTACGGAACAAACAATAACAGCAACCAAAATCACATATTCATATTAAAAATTCATATTCAGATACTAAAGAAGAAGTCATAATTTGTCATTATGGAACACGACAATGAATGTTTAGGCTTGAACTTTTCATAGCAAAACTTCCCCCTGTAGCCATACAAACAAATGTTGTTTATGAGGGCACAGGTCATAGTTTCATACACCTGAACTGACCTCTGACCTTTAACAGGGGCCACAGAGGAAGACCGCTTGTCAGCGCTGGCGGCAGAGCACCGATTTCCGCGGAGCTCGTCCATGACCGACACGCTGAGGGACCCACACCACAGCATTCCACCTCCTCCTCAAACCGCACCCCCTCCGCCACCCTCCATGTACTACTTGGACACAGGGCCGCCGCCTCCCTTCTGTCCTCCGCCTCCACCTAGCCGCCTCTATGACCCCTCCCGCTCTAGCTTCAGGCCTGGTTCTGAGCCCAAGTTACATGTGCTGGGGATGCAGCCAGGGGTGGGTGAGCTCTACACACCAGCACGAACTTTTGCCCGTTCCTCCACCTCCCCGGGGCCGCCTGCCCCTCACATCGAGCGTCAGAAGAAAGCGCGGTCCATGATCCTCCTCCAGGACTCGGCCCACTTCCCTGTAGAGCCCACCGACATCCCCCGCCCACTTGGTGCCTCAGCCACACCCCTTGAGAAGATCAAGCGGAAAGGCAGAGTGATTGACAACCCCTATGCCAATGTGGGCCAGTTTAGCCTCGGCCTTTTCACCCCTCCGCCACCTTCAAAGCCTCAGCGCAGGAAAAGCCCTCTGGTGAAGCAGTTGCAGGTGGAAGATGCCCAGGAACGGGCATCTCTCGCTCTGGCCTCCGCCCATTCCAGGGACCTGTCCCCAACTGGCCGCCTGACACCTCATCACACCAGCCGTGTGGAGTTCTACCAGCAACAGTTGGCCCAGGAGCGAAGCCTGGCTCAGGCCGAGGGCCTGCTTCAGTGCCGTGGGCCGTTTGCCGCTGCCATCGTCGGTGCGGTGAAGGACCGGGAGCGACGCCTTGAGGAACAGCGCAAGTCCACAATATTCCTGTCCGTGGGCACCATGGAGGGGAGCAGCAGTGGCGTACAGCCTGGTCCCGATGCCCCTTCCCTCATACAGTCGCACTCGGTGGATGAGCGAATGTTGACCCGAGACCTGGGACAGCTGCCCCCTCCGGCCCTGGCACTGCGTCCTTCTCCAGGGGGAACCACGTTCATACACCCACTCACGGGCAAGCCCCTGGACCCCAACTCCCCACTGGCCCTTGCGCTGGCCGCAAGGGAACGAGCATTGAGCTCACAGGGGCAGTCGCCCTCCAGCAGCCCTGAGCCCAGGACTAAACACGAGCCAAAAGGGCCACTGTTCCTTGAGGCGCAAACCAAAGAGGCAGAGGGTGAACGGGTACTGGCGTCTCCGCCTTTCTCACCAGCCCCTAGCAAGGTCCAATGGGCAACGCCCACATCACTGCGAAAGGAGATGGATGACCGGTGGGAGGAAAAGAAGCTGACACCTACAGAAGATAAGAAAAGCATGCTGATTAGCATAATGGACACATCACAGCAGAAGACAGCAGGACTGATCATGGTTCATGCAACAAGTAATGGCCAGGCAGTTGGCTTAGTGCCAGAGGAGCCTGCAAAACCTGCTGAATCCAAACGTGCCCCAACACCAAGTCCTGAGGTTGCCCCAACACCATCTACCCCTACGCCTGCCCCGGCTGCTACTCCTACCCCTACACCCACCCCAGCACCTGGCACAGCCCCAGACAAGACTCTGGCACAGGGTAGTTCTGAAGAGGACGTGGAGTCTTTCACAGCGGCACTACCTCCTGCCATGCTGTCCTCTAGTGACGAGGAGACGCGTGAGGAGCTGAAGAAAATTGGTGTTGTGCCCCCACCTGATGAGTTTGCCAATGGTCTTCGGCCTAAGGAGCAGGACGGGACCACTCATGCCCCAGCCCCAACCTCCATCGCTCCCCCAGCAGCCAAGGCGCCTGCGGCTCCAGTACCAACCTCAGTCCCTTCAGCTGCCCCCGCCCAGCCAACTCCCCCCACGGTGGCAGCAACAGCAGCACAGGCGCCTACCACTGCCTCAGGGAAGCCTCCAGAAGCCCAGCTGGCACCCGAATCGGCTGCCGACTCTGGGGTGGAGGAGGTAGACACGCGTAGCTCCAGCGATCATCACCTGGAGACAACTAGCACCATCTCCACCGTGTCCAGCATGTCCACCCTCTCCTCAGAGAGTGGAGAGCCCACAGACACCTACACCTCCCACGCAGACGGACACACCTTTGTCCTTGACAAGCCGCCAGTGCCTCCAAAGCCAAAGCTCAAGTCCCAGCTCAGCAAGGGCCCGGTGACCTTCAGGGACCCGCTGCTCAAGCAGTCATCTGACAGCGAGCTGCTCTCCCAGCAGCACGCCGCGGCTCTGGCCTCCATCACAGGTGCCGCCGCCAGCACGGGGCCCGTCCTGGGCCCCAGCCGACCCCGCTACCTCTTCCAGAGACGCTCCAAGCTGTGGGGGGACCCCGTGGAGCCGCGGGCGCCGCCCAGCTCGGAGGAGGCGAAGCCCACTGTGATCAGCGAGCTCAGCTCCAGGCTGCAACAGCTCAACAAGGACACTCGCTCGCTTGGGGAGGAGCCTATTGGAGCCTCCCTAGACCCCGGCAGGAAGTCTCCCGTAGCTGGTGCCAGGTAAGAGTCAAACAGTGTAGGTATTGCCTGACTAATCAATGACAAAAGATTGTGAGCAGGCAGGAGTTTAGTAGTAGCGCATTAGGAGATTGATCTGATATCGCTGTCTCCTGGAGATGGTGTCGTGATCACGGCCTAGCTAGCTAAACAGCAGAATGCTCTTCAGACTTTTTTTTAAATTGCTTGATGATCTCTCAGACAGTACATATCTTAATGTCTTTTCCAACCATATGTCTTCCTCCACATTGTGCCCAAAGAAATGCATTTGTGTTTTAGACAGTATGACAGCCTCTATACTGTAAGCACCCTGAGCCAATTGCTATAGTCATGTTGAAATTAATAACCAACCATAAATGTGACTTTGAAAAGCTATACCTCATCAGACATTATCATCTGGAACTTATATTATATTGTATATGAAATGCTTAGGAAATGTTCACTTTTCAATTTCTAATGCGTCTGGATATTTTGCTATCAATTATGTGTCAATTATGCAACACATGGAACATGTCAATAGCTTTGGACTGTAATGTAGCAAATGAAGTCTGGTCTTTTGGTCGACTCGGCTACAAAGCGGATATGACGCAAGCACCATTTTGCTAAATGTTTTGCTGTACGCTGTCATTAAGGCTCCGTCCACATGAGAAAGTTTCTCTTTAAAACAGAAAACGGCATTCCAGGGGACTCAGGGCGGTTACTTTCTGAAACGGGATCCAGAGTGAATTTCTCTGTTCCCCGTAACTGTGTGGAAGGAAAAGTGGCTTTTTTTTTTTTTTTGGTGAAAACGCTGCCAACTTCCAACCTGACCTATAACCCCAAACGCATCATACAGACAACAATGAAAGACACTGCAGCGCAGCACACTGTGACACGGTGAAACGTGTCCTCTGTATTTAACCATCACCCTTGGTGAGCAGTGGGCACCATGACAGGCACCCGGGGAGCAGTGTGTGGGGACGGGACCTTCATCAAGGGGACCTCGGTGACCTTGGAGGATCGGGATTCGAAACGACAACCTTCTGATTACGGGGCCGCTTCCTTAACTGCTAGGCCACCACTGCCCCAATCCACAATGGCGGATAACATGTTTGTGCTTGTGCTGTAGCAACTAGAAGAAACCTTCTCTACGCTGCACATTTACAATGAAAGGACGCGGCTGGAGAACATCAATATGTTTAACTCACCGCGGAGGAGAGCTAGGCGCGGGGAGTTACAGCGCCACCTGCAGGTGTGGAGGAGAGGTTAAAACAGCGTTCGGGACATTCTCTGCTTCAGATGGATGCAGCTTCTTTAGAAACTGAAAACCAGTTTTAGAGAAAAGCGTTCTCGTGTGGACGGGGCCTAAGACAAGTAGCCTTGATGAGATTTTCAGGTGTCAAATGGAGGTTACCTCTGAATTAAGTATGGTTAGATGGCCCCCTGTTAGACCTTCAAGACCAAACCTGGTCACCAGACAGTTTGTCACTGTAGAACATTTATTCAAATGCATCACTGCCATCTTCATGGGCAACTTCATGGGTAATTTTGTGATAGAAGTACTTGCAGGTATAGCTAATGTGTAAATTGCTTCTTCTTAATGAAGATTTGGACTTCGTCAGTTTGCACTGTCCAGACTGCTGCGATGGTAAGTATATGTCTCTGTAGGGCTTTGAAGACTGTAGGAAGTAGATTCCTCGTATCAGAAGCGGCTGTGTGGAGGCTGCTGCTAGATAAAGTTTAGGTAGAACGCTTGTAGGAGAATCCTAAAGTGCTTTGTTTCTATGTGTGTGTTTTTACTTCTGAACTTTTCCTGAAAGACACTGAAGTCCTTTGTATTTCTACAGATGTCAGAAGGACACTGAGGACACTAAACCTTAGATTTTACCCTCTAGGGTAAACAAACTCATTTTTATATTATTTTTAAGGAATTACGCACATTAATCCAACTAATTTCACTTGTGTCTTATTTCTTTAAATGTGATTTTATGATTTTAAATGTGTGTTTGATGCCAGCTGTTGCCTTGTTTTTCTGAATGGACTCCATCAAACCAGCTTCTTCCACCAAAGTAACTTTTCATTTACATTTACGGCATTTACCAGACGCCCTTATCCAGAGAGACTTACAATCAGTAGTTACAGGGACAGTCCCCCCCTGGGGACACTCAGGGTTAAGTGTCCTCCTCAGGGACACGATGGTAGTAAGTGGGTTTTGAACCTGGGTCTTCTGGTTCATAGACGACTGTGTTACCACTAGGCTTCTGCCACCCTTTTCAGATCCAGACTGTAATCTAAACTATTGCATTAGGAACATACAGGCTCCATTTTTACTATTAAAATTAATTGAAGTCATGTTGAATTATTCCATATACTGTAAATGTTGTAAATGTTTGCTTTAAGGTATGAAAAGTGAAAGCGAAATGAAGTGATTGTCACACGTGATACACAGCAGCACAGCACACAGTACACACAGTGAAATTTGTCCTCTGCATTTAACCATCACCCTGAGTGAGCAGTGGGCACCTTGACAGGTGCCCGGGCAGCAGTGTGTGGGGACGGTGCTTTGCTCAGTGGCACCTCAGTTGTACCTTGGCAGATCAGGATTCGAACCGGCAACCTTCTGATTACGGGGCCACATCCTTAATCGCTAGGCCACCACTGCCCCTTTTTTTTTTTTTTTTTCTAAGTGAAGAGGGTTTTCATTATTGCATCATATGTACTGCACAATTCGAAACACGGTTCCTTGTTCGTTCACTATCAACATTATTAAAATGAATTGATGGTTGGTGCCCCACTTTCACATAAATCTAATGATATTGCAGATGCACCTCGTTTGTCTCTTTTCCAACACGGTGCTGAAGCAGAACCAGACGGGCTTCTCACAGCAAAGCCGGGTTCATCTCATTGTCTCCGTTGTGCCAGCGTGCTGAGCTGAAGCCATCTGGATTTCTTTTTTTGTAGTGGTAGTTGTAATAATAAAATTCGTCAGTCCAAATCTGCCGGTTCCTTTAAGCAGTGTGCATTAATCTGCATTAAATGAAGAACCAACAACCTCCTAATATTCTTTTAACAAGAAAAGTAAAATCTGTCTCTGAAATGATAACGCGCTAGATTAGAATTTTACGGTGAAGGTTATATGTGTGTTTTGAACCTAAATAGCTCAGTTGGGGGGCGTTAGACTGAATATCTAAAGGTCCCTGGTTCAATCCTGGGTTTCGGCAAAGTTTACATGCAATTTTGGGTTGTGGTAGCCTAGTGGGTAACACACTCGCCTGTGAACCAGAAGACCCAGGTTCAAACCCCACTTACTACCATCGTGTCCCTGAGCAAGACACTTAACCCTGAGTGTCTCCAGGGGGGGACTGTCCCTGTAACTACTGACTGTAAGTCGCTCTGGATAAGGACGTCTGGTAAATGCTGTAAAGGTAAATGTGTCTGTTCACGCAAGGCAGCAGAAGGCTGGACTCATCCTCTCACGTCCCTGTCACACTCTCTGACTTGTTTGCCCTTTGCAGTGTGACCTTTCACATCACCGTTCCCCAAAAACATACACACACCTCCTTATTGCATTTCTTTTCATCACCGTGTGTGTGTGTGTGTGTGTGTGTCATAACCTCATCACTACAGTCACTGTCCTGTGCCACATCCCATCACGCTAAAACATGTGATATCGGGGGCATTATCACCGTCTTTTTATTTGCGGTGTCAAAAAAGAATACGATAAAGAAAAGCGTCTCAATTCACGAACGCACCAAATTTCAGCCTCTGAAGAAAGTTGGTGAAGCACAGCGGTGTGTGGTGGTGAGTGGGGGCGACACGTGATGCTGTTACTTCTGTCCGTAAAGAGAGAAGGAGAAATGTGCGCCACTTCCTTCTTAATTTCCACCACCCTACTACCAATAAAGGTGTGTGTGTGTGCGTGTGCGCGCACCTCATCTGTGTACTCATCCAGTCATGTCTGGACCAGGGATGGGCACATAATCAATGTAATTGTGAACTGTAGTGACCGGTATCCGGATTTTAATGACTACTGTGTACGCTGTGGTGAAAAATCACCTTCCCTTTAGGTATTTTATGCCGCATTACTTGAAAATTCCATTATGAGCCCAGACCTAGGTGACGGTGACATAAACCAAGTGTGTGTGTGTTCGGGTCAACACCATCAATCACAGCGCATGCAGCTCTGCTTCGTTGGGACTCGTCTTGTATGTATGTTTGTTCTCGGCTCTTTTGGTTCTTTAAATGGACCTCAGCTCCCAGACTTTGGTCATTTCAGACCCAAATTTATCGTCTATTCAGCTTCAAATTGGCGATCTGGCCGTGCGAATGCAGCTGGCGGAGGCGCGCGAAGTCTGGGGGTCTCTGTTGTCTTCTCTCCATCGTCTTCTGTTCTCTGTTGACTGCCGTGATGTTATATGAAGTGTGTTGTCATTCTCTGCGCTCTCATGGACTGATGCTAACATTCTCTCTCATGCCTCTCTCTCTCTGCTGTCACTCTGCATGTGCACTCCAATCCGCTGCTCTCTCTAGAACTCAGACCACGCCCAGGAGGGCGGGGCCACTGTGTAAGTGCGCATGGAATGGCTCAAGCCCCACCCCACCCGCTCAGATTCCCTGTTTGCGCATTTCTCCATGTCCACCACTGGTCTCGTCTCCCGTCTGCCAGTATCCATCCTCATTGGCTGCTGTTCACCTCAATCAGCACACACAGACCTCCCACTGACCAATCAGAAACCAGTATTGACTATAAATTGAACACCATGAGGTTCTTATCCGTAAATATGTTAATTACGTTCATAAAGTTATTTGGACATTATCTGCAAACCTGAGCAAAATGGTCCCTTGACGTATCATTCACAGGTATAAATGCACTGGGTTTTACTGCAAATGGCAGATTGTGGTGTTGAGAAAAGCTACTTTAAGAATGTCCTCTCTGTCCTGCTTTTTCACTTTTATTTTTGCATGATGTTCTGTTTTATCACAACCTTTCAGCGTTAATCGTTAATCGTTTCATCCACATCTGATTTTAGTCCATATAATTTAATTTCTCTCCACCTCTTATCGCGTCTCATCACAGCCATCATTGCATTGGTGTGAGTGGTAGCAGCATGTAGACTCTTCGTAATGGGAGAAGGACGTAGAGAGGAAGGGGGAGATGGTGGACCAGCGGCTTGTGCGTGTCATAAAGCTCTCCCAGCTCGAAGCCGGATGAACTTTGGCCAGCAGAACGATCGCGAGGCCCTATAAACTATAAATAAGTACCACAGTTTGAGAACCAAGGCTCTAGTACGCAGTCTGCTACAGTGTTCAAAATCGTGGTCGAGACAGATATAGGTCCGAACATCTTGGTTCGGTTCCCTTACACAGTAAAAAATCCGAAATGCGTCCCTTTAAATCACACGGGAACTTTCTTGCTGCTTATTGGACAGAACAACAAAAGTAAATACAGGAGGCAGGCGACATAATGAACTGTATTCAAATCATGAGTTTGGTCCTGTTTTGGGTTGGCTCGCGTTCTCGCCCGGCGGACCACACTCTTGCCCACTCTTTGTGGGTCTCGGTCTCGAGTGCGATTGCCGTGTTCACACCGCACCAAGGGGGGATAAGGAAGTTGAGTTGGATCGAAGCACTCTAAAGACTGTAGGTGTGACAGCAGCCCCTACAGCATTTATTGGTCACTGATGGAGGTCAGGTCTGGAGGTCTGTGTCTCTGTCCCTTTCTGTCAATGTGAACTGCAGCGTCCGTCTCTGTCCCTGTCAGTCAGACCCGCCTCCCTCGCCCCGCATTGCTGGACAGACGCACCAACCCGCCATTGACCCACGTTGCCCTGTCTGTGGCGGGACTGGCGAGGCGCCGCTCTGCTCTTCTTGATTGTGTTCTGAACGTCTGGGGTTCTGGACGCAGCCTAACCTGTTCCCGTTTCTTCACTTCTCTCTTCTGCCCTCTCAGACTCTTCAGCAGTTTAGGAGAACTCCACACCATCTCCCAGAGGAGCTACGGCACCACCTACACCATCCGCCCCGGCAGCCGTTACCCTGTGACCCGCCGAACGCCCAGTCCCGGCCCCGGCTCCCCGGACCGCTCCGACCCACTGGGCGCCCTCCGAGGCTACGGCCTGGCCACGTCCCCCACCGCCCCGCCCACCATCCTCAAGTCCTCCAGCCTGTCGCTCCCACACGAGCCCAAGGAGGTGCGCTTCGTCATGAGGAGCTCCAGCGCCCGCAGCCGCTCCCCGTCCCCGGCCCCGCCCTCCCCCGGCATGTCCTCGCCGCTGCTGACGCTGCGGCCATTCCACCAGAAGCCGCTGCACCTCTGGAACAAGTACGATGTGGGCGACTGGCTGGAGAGCATCAACCTGGGCGAACACCGCGAGCGCTTCCAGGACCACGAGATCGAGGGGTCGCACCTGCCCGCCCTGACCAAGGACGATTTCGCCGAGCTCGGGGTGACGCGGGTGGGACACCGGATGAACATTGAGCGCGCCCTCAAACAGCTGCTGCAGAGCTGACACCCACAAACCCCGCCCCATTCGCCCCCCAGCCCCGCCCCTCGCCCAGCGTCCACAACGCCGCACTCCCAGCCAACACCTCCACCTTTTCTACAGACTGACTTTCTGCTCTTCTGTTCCTGTTGGCTCATTTTCTGGACGGTTTTCTTGTTCCATTTATTCTCTGATCCCTGAGTGTTGAGTAAGACACGCCCCTTTTTTGTAGCACCTCCCAATCCATGCCTATCCACCAATCAAAAGGGTTTTTGCATAAGTGAACTGTGCATGATCTCAGAGCGTTAAAGCTTGTATCTGGTCTCCCGAAATGCACCTTTTATACCTCCCGCCTCCATCACCGATGCCCCGCCCACTCGCCCCTCTCGCTCCGCGGGTAAAGGACAGTTCAGTTGCCTTTCAGAGAATTTTTTTAAAAGCTCAGCAGTTGGACATCTGGGACTGGAATGTGGGTGTGGGGGGGCGTGGTTGCATGTGAGAGTGTGTGTGTGTGTGTGTGTGTGTGTGTGTGTGTTTGAAGCTCCTATAACTGACGTACGGAGAATGTTTAACCGACACTCGTGGCTTTTTTCTGAATCCAACGGTGGCGGCAGGTTTGGAGAAACGTGGCGTTGGGTCTGAAATGGGGGAGAACATCGAACGGACTGAAACTAAACCTGTCTGCTGCTTGTAGACGAAGCAGAGGAGAAAACTGTTTATTCCAACAATAATTTACTCATTTTTACTAATTATATACACACATATAAATATATATATTTGAAAGATAACCGTATATAGATATATGATTATAAAATTGTCATAATTATTTAAAAAGAAAAGTTCTATATGGTATAATATATAACTATAAAAAAAGCTACTGTTGAAAATAATTTTCCTAATGGTCATCCTTTTATGGACCGTAGCATGAAAAGTTGCATCATTTCTGGAAATTAGGGTTTTGGTTGATTTTTTTTCTTCTGTTTCCTGGAATATTTTGTGTGAAACCTTGTCTTCCACGTTCTACGAGAGCGAGAGCTTGTGGCTTCATTGATGATCTCGTGACCTCATAGCCTGTGCACGTCGACGTGGGACAGTGCCAGCCGTCAGTGAAGTGCCCTTTACCAGACTGGCATCGTGGGGGCGCTCAGCAGCACCAGGGGGGCCAGGAGTCCCTGCCTCACTCCCTCTAACACACACACACACACACACACCCACACACCAGGCCTCTGTAGCAGCAGCAGCCCTGACCCCGCCCACCACGGGGGCCAGAAGGCCACGCCCGGGCAGGAGGTCTGAGGAGTGAGTCCCGATGGCGAGCTCTGCAATAAACCACCAGGGACAAGCAGCCTGCTGAGCCGACGCCCACCGCCACGTACCTGCAGAAAGCACCGCCGCGGGCGCAGCTGTCCGGGAGACGTTCTGGTTTCCTCGCCGCTTCTTTTTGATGGACCCGATCTTATTTCCTACCGGGTCTTTGTTGTTTTCATTTTTTAGGGGTTTTTTTTTTTTTTTGGCCTCGGTTCCTTCGCCAGGAGTGGATTTTGTAGCTTGAGAAATTTGATGCTTGGAGGATGAGTTTTTTTTTTTTTTTTAAAAACCCACCTAGTCCGAACTTTAAAACAGGATGAAAATTTTAGAAAAAGAAAACAACTGCTTACATATGTGTACATATGGACAAATTACGAAATGTTTGCTTTTTTATATCAGGCAATGTATATACAATAGTTTTCATATAAATTTTTAAAGTCAAAACTATATAGATCTATATATGAATGTTTGGCATATATGCATAGTTAACCACCTATAGAAAAGGGTGAAAAGATTTTATTCTTTCTATGATCTCTGAATTAGGGGATGATTTGCACAAAATAAGGTGCTAGCATTCAAGCCATCCATCTTTAAAGTGCTAACATCCTGCCATCCTCAGCCCTCATGGAGCCCACGATTCTACTTCCTGTCGGGCCGCGTGGCGAAGGTTCGTACTGTGCACTGACCCTGGAACAGCATCCAGGATCCTGCCAAGAACACAAAATGTACAAAAATGGATCATTTCGAAACGAAAAGACAAGGTATGACTGGCATTCTGCATTGAATTACTTGGCGGTAATTTGTGTGCGTCATGCATATTTGTGAACGTTTTTGTTCATTTCATTCATTCGTCCATGAAATGAAAGGTGCTGCCAGGAATGAATCTTTCCTTCCATCAAAGATGGACTCTTCCAAAGAGTCCATCTTCGTGGCAATTTTACGCACAGAACCAATCTCAGTAGTTCAGTGGGCAGGGTTCTGAAAACCTTGTAGTGCTAAAATGAACATGGAGGAAGAACCAGGAAGTACCCAGTACGAACTCTCGCTCTCACCCCTCTCACCCCTCTCAGCCGTGCCACCATCACCCTCCTCCAACACAATGAAATGTAGCTTTACCAACGCGCCGTAGACATCATGGCGGTCACGTGACTGGCATTCTCTGCTCACTTCCCGATTCCTCACCTTCCTCTTGGTGGTCACGTGACCAGAAGGAAGGAAGGAAGGAAGGAAGGGAGGAGAAGAGGAGGAAAATGCTGGAGCGAACCTGGAAACAGCCTTATCTCCGCTTCCATCGCGTGCAGATTCCGACCAACGTCTTAACGGGGTTCCCCTCCGCTGTAGCCTTAAGAGGAGCAGAAGTCCCCTGTAGCGGCTTGACCCCCCCACCCCGACACACACACACACACACACACACACTACTTTTATTTTATTCACGGAGCAGATTGCTGCATTCAGTTTTTTGGGTTCCATGATTCATTTGTGTTTGAATGCATATTTTCATATAACTGCACCATGGCACTTTCCTTGAACTGTTGGTATATATAGATCACACCCAGAACCAGTCCAAATATCACTTCCACAAGTTCTCAATTCGGATTCCAAAATGGTTCCAGAAGACCCTGGAACGGGTGGCAGTCCGGGAAATATAAGAGCTTGAATAGGGCTGCAGCCAGAACAATCAATCCCATCAGCCACCAGGGCCAGGACCATCTCCGCCCCGTTAGCTCTCGCTGGTGTGCAGCTCCTCGGCCTCGAAGCGAGCAGCGACGCCAAAGGAAGCCAAGAGCAGTGTCCCCCCCGTTAGCTCGTAGTGTCCCCCGTGGGGCGATCACAACTTTACACTGTGCTGTCGGCCGTTTGGACGTCCTGCTCCACTCTGCCGTGATACTGTGATTCCGGGGGCCTTTGGGGCCCCGCCAGACGTTCTCAGCCTAGTAACCCAGGCCCCTGTAGAAGCCAGCAGCGTGACACCCCGACACTTCTTTTAAAGGGCCGGCACCCCCTCGGCACGCCCTGACTGAGCCGAGAACGTCTTCTAGAGCACAAACACCCCGAAAGCGCGGTGGGAAACAGCCGGGGCTCCGCAATAACGCCCAAGAACAGTTAACTCCGCCTTAATTACTAATTAATGAAGACAAGCGCTGTCCTCAAAAGCTGGTCAAATTCCACACGTTGTCCAAATCCCAGAATTCCTCCAGCCTGCTGAAAAAAAGGAATAAAGAAATAAAGCATTTCTAACCTGCCACACGGCACCGCCGCCGACTGTACGGTGTAAACGTGGCTCTGGGTCCGGCTGTCAGGACACACGCACACTTTCACCGGTTCGGAGTCAATATGTGAAAAAAACCCAAACAGAAATGCACTGGATTGCTTTTGCTCTTTCTTTTAAAATGCATTTATTTCACGTTTTTATTATTATTATTATAGACGTTTTTGTGTAAATGTATGCTATGGGGTGACGAACATGTGCCAAAAGTAAACCTTTGCATTGTACTTGATCTTTTCTTCTGGGTTTCTATGGTGCCACCTGCTGGAAGACTGGATGTAGACGCCCTTCACGCTGTTTCACTACGACATTTTCCTTTTTATGTTTGATAAAGGAATTGTCAGATTACGTGGGATTTTCACTGGTGTTTTAATCATATTTTGGTGAGGGTTTGACTGATGCACCCCTCCCTTCTGATCCATTGTGCTTTTGGGTTTTACCGAATGGAAACTGAGAATGATGGATGATTCTTTTTATTATTATTATTATTATTATTATTATTATTATTATAAAGGAATGGAACAGAGGGGGAATAAACACATCATTCACATGAACTTTACTCTTGATTTCTGGTCAACAAAGCACAATAAAAATGGTGAGAAATGCAGAGTGACGCTCTTGGTTTCCTGCTGGTGCTGTGAAGGTGTGAGGTGGAGCAGAGTATGCATCAAAAATAAAAATCAAAAGAATCTGCCGGCACATTCAGGATCATCGATTCCTTATCTTACACAATGTAGTTGAGAATGTAGGGCTGTCAATCTGCTAAAAAATGCAACAAAGATTTATTAAGATTAAATATTTATCAATTTTGAAACTATTACAGACATGAGTGTGGGAAAGAGGCTCAGGCCGTGACGGTACACAGTAGGGCGGTTAGAAAATATCAATGCAGCAACATATTGCAATATTGGATGTGGTGATATTGATCGGTGGTATCAATATTTTTGAGTTTTACGTTAAGTCCACCAGGTGGAGCTGTCGAGCGTTTTCTTGAGTGCAGTCAGCAGAGATGAGAATCGGTGTGTTGTGCAGTATCACAATATATTGTGATACTGATATATTATCGTATTGTGAGGTTCCTTGCCAATACGCACCCCTAGTAAACAGTGAAAGCCTCAACAGCAACGTTGTGGGTCCATTGGTTCATGTTGCTTGCGACAAAATAGTGAAAAAAATTTTTTTGCTGCTCTCGTGTTCCCTGCACGGCAGCCACGCCCACCCTCAAGTGTCATACCTTCAAGGGGTTGGGTTCGAATGCCAGCTCTGGCTTTATGTGGGTGGGGTTTACATACTCGATGTTGATTGGTAGGTGAATGGTGTATTTGTTGCCCCGCCCCTTCGGCTGGATGCAGCAGTTATGGGAAAATCAGTGCGTGAGTGAGAGTTAACCTTCAGCTTCAGCGTTTGGTCAGCCTGTTAATGGATGAATCAGATCAACCAATGGGAATTTCCAAGACACGTAAAGTTCTTTACGGCGCAGGAAGGCTTGGGGTCTTGAACCCGGAACTTTTAACACTGTGGCCCAAATGCAGGCCACAGTCTGGCTTTTCAGACTTGAACACTGGAGAATACAGATGAGAAGAAGTTCTATTTGCTTTCATACTGTGTGATTATTAGAAATTCGGTATTCTCCGTATTCAAAAAGTACCAACCTGGCAACACTGACAGTTTTAACGGTCAATAACTTTTTATTAAATAAACAGTTTAAATAAAACGTAAAAACGGGCTTAAATGAACAGTTCTGGATGCTTCATCATATCAAAACCCACCATGTATGTAAAGAACTTTACAACATTCAAATGTGTTCATCTTTCACAGTTTGTGCGATACGGTCAGTTCCTCGGATGCTCCGTCTCACTATTTCACGACCACAAGATCGGTGACATCAGACCACCTACATGACCCTAAACCCTAGAGCTGCGCTAGACTAGACTATAGAGCTAGATGCTGAACATGACCTTTGACCACATCACCGCTCACAATGGCAAATGAATGAAGACGGGCTGCTGGAGACGCCGCGCTTGGGCCGGTCGTGGAGGTCACGTGAAGATGGGCTTCTATGGCACCGCCCCCTCCTCCTCCTCCTCCTCCTCGTCCTCCTTCTCAGAGTCCTGCTCTGTCTGCTCCAGCTCGAAGTTCTGCAGGGACAAGATGGGACGACATGTAACCCCGGCCGCGGTCAGGCGGCACGATAACGTACAACCTACACACCTCCAGCTCTCTCATGACCTCGTCCATGAAGTCCCTGGAGTTCTGCTTGTAGCTGATGGCCTTATGAATGGCTTCTTTAAACACCTGAGGAAGCGTGAAAAAGGGCGGGAAATTGCTTACGTCGCCTCACTAAACGGACAAAACTGCTCTCGTACCTTCACCACGTTGGTCCCGTCTGCAGCCGACACGAAGTAGAGAGGAAGGCCCTGCTTCTTGGCGAAGTTGAAGCTCTTCTGCGTCACCTTCGCGTCCGCTGTAGACACAGTTGAAGAGCGGTTTACCAGACGGCCCCTACAGCGCCGCCTGGGATCGGTCCAGCCTCACCATCGATTTTGTTGGCCACCACCAGGCAGGGGATCTCGGGCCTGTAGTCCCTCAGCTCCTTGTACCAGTTGGCGAGGTTCTTGTAGGTGACCTTCCTCTGGACATCAAACACCTGCAGCCCAGAGAGGTGAGAAAGCCGAACGGGTTCCAGGTTCGAACCATTGTGTCCCTGAGGAGGGACTCCAGGGGGGACTGTCCCTGCACCTACTGACTGTAAGACGCTCTGGATAAGGAGGTCTGGTAAACGCCGTAGACATAAGACGGCTTTCCAAATTATTTTAGAAGATGAGCAGTAGATGAACGTAATTATTTGCCTCTATCAGCAAAAACATGAACGTCCTTTCACGAATTTCCATAACTTTTCAATAAGGCAAATTTTCATGATGAAAGTGAAGTGATTGTCATTGTGAAACACAGCAGCGCAGCACACGGTGCACACAGTGAAAGGTGTCCTCTGCATTTAACCATCACGCTTGGTGAGCAGTGGGCACCATGACAGCAGTGTGTGGGGACGGTGGCACCTCAGTGGCACCTTGGCTGATCGGGATTCGAACCGGCAACCTTCTGATTACGGGGCCACTTCCTGCCCCAATATGATCATATGTTCTCTGAAATTTCTGTGCAAATCTGGGGAAATTTGACAACCGTGAAACAACAGAAGCTCGAGGGTTCCGGTGCAGAACGTCAGCTGTAATTTACTTTGAAAAGTAGACGAGCGGCTGAGAAAGTTCTGGAATATGGTTTTTAAGTTTTTAAGTAAAGGTTGCGTGTCCGAAACCTGAACCGAGGTGCCCCACACGCTGCTCAAGGGTGATGGTTAAATACAGAGGACACGTGTCACTGCTCTAGTCTGACAGGAACCTGCGTGTACTTCACACAAGTCGAGATGTTCCCGTGTCAGGTACCATGATGCAGGCGTGGGCCTTGTGGTAGTAGGACGGGTGCATGCTCTGAAAGCGCTCCTGCCCAGCGGTGTCCCAGAAATCTGTGGGGCAGAAAGACAGGGGGGGGGTTGAGCGTGTCGTGACCTCACTGCGCGGCAGGCCGGGGAACGCGCCCACCCACCCACTAGGACGCTCCTGCCGCCCACGGTGGCCGAGTGCTGGTACAGGTTGAGCGCGTAGGTGGACAGCTGCTGGGGCCGGCTGGGGGGGACGAGGTGTAAGGAAAACGGCCGCCTGTGCGCGATTTGCGACGTGCGCCGCGGAGAAAGGATACTATCCGTCCATCAGGAATCTCTCCATCAGCCTGGAAAAGAAAGTGAAGTGATTGTCACTTGTGATACACAGCAGCACAGCACACGGTGCACACAGTGAAATGTGCCCTCTGTATTTAACCATCACCCTGAGTGAGCAGTGGGCAGCCGTGACAGGCGCCCGGGGAGCAGCGTGTGGGGACGGTGCTTTGCTCAGTGGCACCTTGGCGGATCGGGATTCTGATTAGGTAGTAATAGCCTAGTGGGTAACACACTCGCATATGAACCAGAAGACCCCCAAATCCCACTTCCCTGAGCAAGACACTTAACCCTGAGTGTCTCCAGGGGGGGACTGTTCCTGTAACTACTGACTGTAAGTCGCTCTGGATAAGGCCGTCTGGTAAATGCTGTAAATGTAAATGATTACGGGGCCGCTTCCTTAACCGCTAGGCCACCACTGCCCCTCGGGACACGCAGGGAAACTCGGGACGCGGGGACCTTACTTGGACTTGCCGACCGCGCTGTCCCCCAGGCAGATGATCTTGACCCGCTCGTCGGCGTCGTACTTGTCCTGGTCCGGCTCGGGAAGCGGCGTCGCCATGATCGGCGTTTAAAGGCCCGCGGATCCCCGTTGTTCTTCCCCGCTCGCGTGTTCGGGACGAGGTGGGACGAGGTGGACCGACTCCGCGCCGCTCCCCGGCCAGACGCCGCGTTTCTACGCAACGCGCGGACGCTCGGTGCCGCAGGACCCCGGATTGCGCCGCCACTGCCCGCAGAGGTGCCTGAACGGTTCGTACGCGGCGTGGAGCTGATGACAAATGAATTTAGCGGCGCTTTAACAAGACAAAAACAACCATTTCTTCGGCTGTATTAGTATGTCGTGATTGCGCGATAGTAAATGCTCCAGTTAAACTGGCAGTATGTCGGGTGGATCTTCCCGTGGCCCCTGTAGCACACCTGTCAAGTATCCCGTTTTGGCCCGGAAAGTTCCGTAATTTACCCTTCTTTCCCACCGTTTTCCCGTATTAGTATTTTCCCGTAAATCTCCCGTATTTTAATCCGCGTTATTAAAAAAAAAAAAAAATCAGAGCTGTCCCTAATCTCGCGATAAGTGCCACCTGCAGTAGCTACTACAGGTACTGAAGGTGGCAGTTCTCGCGAGATTAGCGTGTGAGGTCAGATGACGAGTTGATGAGTGACGACGCGGGACATAAAGAAGAAGAAACAGACAAATGATGGGCGCCAGGACAGAGAAGGAAGGCGCTCCTGCAAAAAAAAAAAAAAAAAAAAAACCTCGTGTAAATACCGCGCTCAACGGGACACCGAATGTATTTTTCTGAAGAAGAGCGGGGTGGGGGACACAGTCACGCATCCTGTAAGATTTGCAACAGCGACTTTAGCGTCGCACAAGGGGGAAGGAATGGCGTCCGCCAGCAGGGGATTAATCAATTTGCCCAATAATGGCGGACAGGAAACAAAGGCGCTGCCTGAAGTTCAGGAAGTGTTGCAGCTGTGCATACAGCCAATTGTAGTGGTTGACAAGCGGTGATTTTAGCTTTCTTGTCACCCGTCTTAAAATGGAAGGTTTACTGGGGCGCCGGTAAACCTTCCAGTTTACTTGACAGGCATGCCCTGTAGCCCCCTACGTAGTGGACTTCTCAGGGTGTTCTGCCTGGATAAGTACACTTCTACCCGCTTCTAAGGAGACTCGGAAGTGTGTAGGGAACAAGTGAAGTGATTGTCATGGTGAGACACTGCAGCACACGGTGACATGGTGACACGTGTCCTCTGTATTTAGCCATCACCCTTGACAGCACACGGTGCACACAGTGAAATGTGTCCTCTGCACTTGGTGAGCAGTGGGCACCATGACAGGCGTCCAGGGGAGCAGCATGTGGGGACGGGACCTTCATCAAGGCCACCTTGGTGGCACTTTGGCAGTTCGGGATTCCAACCGGCAACCGTCCAGCCATGATAAAGCCATGACAGGTGCCCGGGGAGCAGTGCATGGGGACGGTACCACCTCAATGCCACCTCGGTGCTTTCTTACCCGCCAGGCCTCCACTGCACTTCTATGTGTGTGAATGTGACGAAGATTGAAGTTCTGTCGATGTTCTCCGTACACGCTCCGTGTGCGCGGTGAATAATGAGACTAGAGCCAGACTGTGAGATTTATTATACAATTACAGCAAGTAAAGGATAAGTTGGAACATCAACAAGTGGCACAGAGACATGACAGGCTGCTGTTCTTATTGGATAAGAATGACGAGTTCTGGGACGTGGACGATGATCCTGGATTTTCCTGCATGGGTCCATTTCATGTCTGCTTTGATCTGACTACGATAATAACACCTTTTCTGAAGTCTGCCATTGTCGGCCGTGACTCGGTGACGCGCCGTTTTGTCTGATGTGCTGTCACTCGTGCTCAGCGGTGGCAGCAATCAGAGGGGCGGTGAACTCCGAGTGGCGGATCCCGAACGAGAAGCTGGGGGCTTTTCTGCTTGTGAAGGTGACCTGCATTTTTTAAAATGGTCAAGCAAGCCATACAAACAACAGATCTACTGTGTGTGTGTGTGTGTGTGTGTGTGTGTGTTCTTGCCTGCTCAGGCCGATGGGCTCCTGGCCCCGGTTTCTGGCTGGTATCTCCTGGCATGCTGTTACGGCCGATCATGCTGTAATGGGGGGAATTCATCTTGTAGATGTTGGTGTCCACCACTCTGTATGTCCCCGGCCCGGGACTCTGTTCACACACACACAGAGATCACATGGAAGTCTTGCATGGCTGCTGGTTGGGACAGACAGTGGATAGTGGACAGACCTTCTGATGGTCTTCATAGAAGCTGCCAACCATGGTGCGGCCCTTCAGGGTGAAGTTGGGGGCCGCGGTCTTGTTCACGGTGCTGGGCCCCAGAACGGCGGGCAGCATGTACGCCGCAGGACCTGAGTGGCGCATGAAAGTGTTAAACACTGCAGCACAGCACACGGTGACACGGTGGAACGTGTCCTCTGTATTTAACCATCACCCTTGGTGAGCAGTGGACACCATGACGGGCGTGTGGGGACCGGCAACTTGGCCCGGCAACCTTCTGATTACGGGGCCGCTTCCTTCGCCGCTAGGCCACCGCCGGCAGTCATGAAGCCGGTATGCCGGTATATTACTCGACGCGGTTATGTGATTCCGAGAGGCGGATCGGCGCTGTAGCACCTGGTGTCTGGTCGTGGCGGAAGCCTTTGGTCCTGGCTGACAGCGAGTAGGCGGGGGAGCTGCAGGCGGTGAAATTTACGGCTTTTTCCGGCGAGTACCGTCCTGGAGTAACAACATAACGCGGTTACGGTAATAATTTACAGGTACAGGCTGTTGTTTTTATTTCACGCGTTTGCCTCACCTGGACCAGGCGTCTGAAAAAGGCGCGGCTCTTTGGGGCGACTGTAGAGGGAGTATGAAGGCGTCCCGTCTCGGCCCAAGCGGGTGATGTTGGAGGCCACCAGGTACCCCGGCCCGGGGGACCCGTCGCTCCTGAGCTGCTGGTGACGCGTGCCGAAGCTGAACGCAGGATATTTCAGCTTCCGGGGGTCATGGAGCTGAATGCCTGAGTCAGAGCAACAAATTGGGTCTCGGCCTCAAAATGTTCTTAATAAAACCGTATGCAATATTATGCTCAATACCTACGGTCCCAGGGAGGGCATATTTGGGCCCTGGGCTGCTGTAGAGGGCTGCAATGGGTCCCCGGGGCCGGTGGGGTCTCCAGGATCCCACCCATACGTCAGGGGCCGACATTACTGACCTGTCAGAAACAGACAACGTTCCGTAATCATCTTTCTGGCGTGTTTAACAATTAACACAACAAGTAATCAACCACTAACCATACGTTATACTTTCACTGGAAAATCCAGAAGGTGGCTGGAACCCGGTCTCTTGTAAGCACAGCTGAATAAGGGACCGTCCACAAACTGCTGCAAACTGTGGATAAGGACCCGTCCACAAACTACCGCAAGCTGTGAATAAGGAACTGTCCTCAAACTACCGCAAGCTGTGAATAAGGAACCGTCCGCAAACTACCACTAGCTGTGAATAAGGGACCGTCCACAAACTGCTGCAAACTGTGGATAAGGACCCGTCCACAAACTACCGCAAGCTGTGAATAAGGAACCGTCCTCAAACTACCGCAAGCTGTGAATAAGGAACCGTCCTCAAACTACCGCAAGCTGTGAATAAGGGACCGTCCGCAAACTGCCACAAGCTGCGAAATAAGGGACTGTCCGCAAACTACCGCAAGCTGTGAATAAGGAACCGTCCACAAACTGCCGCAAGCTCTGAATAAGGAACTGTCCACAAACAGTCCAAAACGTTTACCGAGCAGGGAAACTAATCCATGTTCTGCATAGAATGGTGGTGTCTCATATGACCAAATTCTCATACACCACAAGGCTGGTTTAGAAATATTGATTTTGTGCACAATTTTCCTGCACAGATTGATATTGTAGGCAGCACCAAAACTATGGTCATATAAAAAAATCATGGACAACTGCACTGAAACCCCATGATTTATACAGAAACTTGTTATTGTGCGTCATCTGTTGTTTACAACTGTTATAACTGTACACTGCTGTACACCACTGTGCCCTTTAAATTGCCCCTCTGGGACAAAATAAATGTCCTTAAGTTGAATTGAACCCTGACTGCCACCTTTCTTTACAGTATTTTCATTTAGCACGTTGCAAAATCCTAAACTAAATCCTTTACTGCAGGAAAATGATAATAAGTGATGTGAGTAAAAGTTTGGTCGCTAACATACCTTCAGTGTGGACTTTGTGAAGCTCCGTTGCCGTGGTACCCGGTCTGTGCAGCACGTGCGTCTCGGCTTATAAGCGGCGTCACCATGGCGACGTCACCGTGGGGTCTTCTGGATTCCATTCTAGCATTCACATTTTACCTCGTGAAGTCTGGGCTTGTTTTGCATGTTGTGTTTATTAAGTATAGTTCATCTTAAGCATATTTTTAATTTGTGGAACTTTTGGCTCTCACAAAAAAAAATAAGTAGAAAGTATGAGCATTTTGTGGTTTGTGATACTAACGTGACATCCAGAATGTACAGAAGATCTAACCAAACACAAAAACACTTGATGAATACAAAAAGTTTTATTCTGTATCTCAGAACAACACACCAGCACATCTGTCCGGTCCAGTCATGTCCTCCGTGGTTTATCTACTTCTACCCGACAGAAAACCAGCATCTCCTTGTGTTATCACTAAGCTCATCAGAATAATCAAGAACCCCACACGAGCACGCTTTGAACCCGACAGAAAGTACATTTATGGTGGAGAACGTGTCTCAATCCTGATGCTGGGTGATGTTGGGGTGGTGGAGCAGCTCCCTCATCGAGGTCCTCAGCACCTGCAGCAGGGCGTCGCTGCGCTCGGCGTCCTCCGGAGGGCGCTGCAGGAGAGGAAGATGGGCGTGACGCAATCGTGACCAATGGCGTGGCCATCAAATACTCCCACACACACACACACACACACAGACCCTGGTCAGAGCTCTGATCAGCCGCTGGAGGATGGCCACCTCCAGTTTGGGGTACAGGCCGGCCACCTGCCCCACGCAGCGCAGCAGACAGGACACCGTGCAGCGCTGACACTGGACACACACAGAAGGTCCGAACTGGTTAGTAACCACCAGACACACACACACACACACACTCACCAAAAGGAGTCAATAGACCTTGTGCAGGACGTTGAGGGGCTTCTGGTCTGCATCGCCTCTGGTCAGTTTCTGGACATCAGCTGCACTCAGAACCGGGTCCTGTAGAAAGACGGAGGCTCTGACCGGTGGCATCTCCCATGAAAGGCGCGTGCGGCAAAAATCTCACGGCTCGGACCTTCAGTCGCTCCAGCCAGGCCCACAGTAGCGAGGCGAGGACCCTGGGGTCCGTTTCCACGGCGAGGGCGGCCCACCCGCACACACTCCCGTTCAGCTCGTCCTGTTGGATGCCACCGAAGCGCTTTCCTCAATAACTCGGCACGGATTGGTAACAGCTTCCTGCGGTCTGATGGGTTTGGAGAATACCTGCAGAAGCGCGGCCCGTGCGAGGACCCGGTCCCCGGCCGGACTCTGGAGAGCGAGGGCCGTGGCCACTTCCTTGGCAGTTGACATCTGGCCTGGTGTCTCACTGTGGTTTCTACACAGCTGCAGCAAAACGAATGTGTTACACACCATAATAAATAAAGTGAAGTGATTGTCATATGTGATACACAGCAGCACAGCACACGGTGCACACAGTGAAATTTGTCCTCTGCATTTAACCCATCACCCTGTGTGAGCAGTGGGCAGCCATGACAGGCGCCCGGGGAGCAGGGTGTGGGGACGCTGCTTTGCTCAGTGGCACCTCAGTGGCACCTTGGCGGATCGGGATTCGAACCGGCAACCTTCTGATTACGGGGCCGCTTCCTTAACCGCTAGGCCACCACTGCCCCAGTAATCTGCAGGGTATTAATCCCAAAGCCCCGATTAGCCTTCATGTGGCCACGAGGTGGCCACCTGCATCTTCAACGTTGTCATGCTCAATAACACTCACGTCCACGTTCGAGCTGTATTTTGAGAAGGGAGGCGATTTCTTCATCGTGCACTTCGACCTCTTGGTGGCGGACGGGGGGTCGGAGGTCTGTCTGTCCTCGGCTCCATTCCACCGGTCCCCACCCAGGCCATTCAGGGCGGGGCCCGGTGCTGTGACCTCCTGCACTCGACAGGCCTTGAGGTTCTCTACGACCGGCGAATGCTGGCCGAACGCCGGGTCCTGTTAATGAAAGTTCCATCGCGAAATAGTCACAATCACCATAGTCAAGTCGAGTTTGCATTAGTCTTCGTCACATCCAGACTCATTTTAGTCTCATCAGGTTTCAGTCAACTAAAAGTCTGAGTGAGCGTTTTAGTCAGAATTACCCATGAATATTTTAGTCAGTGAAATTGGTATTTTTGGTCTTTTTTTTGTTTGTAATGTAATTTTTGTAATCTGGCAACCCACCACCATGCATCTATAACCCACCACAAGCATTCTGACATCTGATGGGAGACACAGGAAGGAGGAAATTACGTCTCGTTTTCGTCAACGAAAATCTGACTTTTTAGTCTAGGTCTTATCTTGTAAACCACATTTAGTCTCGTTTTTATTCGTCATCAGTATTACATGATGGTAGTAGCCTAGTGGGTAACACACTCGCCTATGAACCAGAAGACCCGGGTTCGAATCCCGCTTACTACCATTGTGTCCCTGAGCAAGACACTTAACCCTAAGTTGCTCCAGGGAGACTGTCCCTGTAACTACTGATTGTAAGTCGCTCTGGATAAGGGTGTCTGATAAATGCTGTAAAATGTAAATGTAAATGTAGATTTCGTTGTAGTTTATGTCTCGTTTCCGTCACATCACAATGGTTCGTTGAAGGTATATGACGAAAACAACCCATAAAAGGTGTAACGGTGGTGATACCGAGGTCAGGGTGATCTTGCTGAGGTCCGACTCGCTGTAGCTGCGCTTGTTCAGCAGCACCTCCCTCTTCCTCTGCAGGAAGCTGAGTGGCTCGTCCCACGATGACACCGAGCACATGGAGGACGACCTGTGGGACTTTCCTTCATCCCTCAGACGCGGCAGGAACTTCTTGACAACTAGAGTGTCTCTCACCACTTGCCGCAGAGCCAAAATGGCCGCCCGCTTGTCCAGCTCTTCCTGAACCTGCGAGGAGGTGAACATTGAGGGTGAAAGTTTCGGCTCTGAAAGTGAACGTCACCTGTGACCTTGGTAGAGGATGTCCGCACCTCTGCCGGCCTGGCTCCGCCCGCGGTGAGGGCGGTGAGCTGGCAGCACAGCAGCTGCAGGATCTTGGGCGTGTGCGAGAGCGTCCGGGCCTCGGCGCCGTGGAGCAGCAGGGCCTGGCGCTGGAGGTACTGCCCCAGGCCGAAGGGGGCGCCGTGGCGCAGGGCGGGGCCGGGGTACTGCGCCAGCTGGCTGGCCAGCAGGCGGGCGAAGTCGAAGACCATGTTGATCTGATCGCGGGTCTGGATGGAGCGCGGCCGCTTGATGCGGACGTAGTGGATGGCTTCGCCGGGGCTGACGCGCAGCAGGTATACGAGGTAGCAGGCGATGAGCACGCCTGAAACACACACATCATGTACTCAGAAGGTTGGACGCATCTACTCGGTGGCGGTTCTGGAGCCATTTTGAAGAGTCACATTCAGTATTTGTTGTACCAGGAGAAAGTGAATCGTGTTTGATGAGTCTGAGTCGACTCTTTTTACCTTCATTGCTCATTGTTCACTAGGTTTTTTTTTTTTTTTTTTGTTCCACTCACATGGTGGTGGCAGTGGTGGCCTGGCGGTGAGGAAGCGGACCCGTAATCGGAAGCTTGCGGGTTCGAATCCCGACCCGCCACGGGGCCACCGAGGTCCCCTTGATCAAGGTACCGACCCTACACGCTGCTCCCCTCAGCTGTGGGGTCTCACTTTCACTATTATCTTCATCAAATGGCGCTTGATGAGATGATTTATCCTTCAGGGTGGGGATACCGTCCCCGATGCTGCCATCACAGAAGAAGCTTTTTGATTATTACATAACGTCAGGCGTGTCCTGGTAGTGTGATCGGTATATCTTTCTGTGGACAGAATGCAGACTCCTGGACGACGATGTCCCTGTACTGTTTGAGCGGGTTGAGAACATCCAGAGAGCGATCTGAGGGAAGCTGAGGGACGTTGGCCTGGCAGCGTGTGCGTGTGATCCCTGGCTGCTCATCGCTCCTGATCATCTGAGATGTTACGTACCCGTTCGGCCAAGACCAGCGTGGCAGTGCACGGCCACTTTTCCCTCCTTCACAGAAAAAGCCAGGACCTTCACTGCATCCAGCATTCCGACCATGGACGACACACCAAAATCTGGCATGCCAAAGTTATAGAAGTAAACTGGGAAAGAGAAAACATGATTAATATCTACAGACTATATTTCATGTATAATAGAGACTTCAATTCTTCAAGCTGCAGTAAAGCTGCTGAGCAAGATGGTTTGTTTACTCTGGCTTTCCATGAAGATCTGGGGAGAATAGGTGAAGCCACTGTCTTCCTCTAAGGGGGGTCCACAGTGTGGATGTTCCCCTGGCAACTGCATGTTAATGATGGTCCTGATGTTCAACCTGAATAATTAAAAAACGAGAAACGGAAGGAGAGGAGGAAGTCGCGTTCCTGTTCAACGCACTGAGTACAGCAACATGCTCCAGTAAACCATAATTCACACGTGATGCAACTCACTGCTGGAACTGCTCTATGATGCTGTAGCGCTTAATGAGCCAGGTTGAAGGCCTCGCCATGGCAACGATGTCATCTGTCACCCTGGAAACAAGCACAACGCGCTCATGAGCATGGTCACGGTTGCGTCTAATCACAACGTTCCAAGAACAACGGCACCACAACAAACCAGAGACAAAAAGGACCACTTAATGACCACACCAATGACCACAGAGGCGTGCCCGTGGGAGGCGGGGCCGGGCACTGCCCCGCCCAGAGACAAGCTCCGCTAGACAGCCCCGTGCTGCTGATGGAGTTCCATTCCTCAGCCGTTCCTAACACCTTCAGCCTCTGTCGCTCCACGGTTCCATGTCTGGAACTCCAAAAGACGTAGATAAACCTGCACCTCCAAACACACTATACAGTCCGGGCACGTTTTAATTCATCATCCCCAGCACGTGGCATTTGCCACAATAGTTGCTTTTATACGTTCTATAAAATGAAGTTATTGTTATTGTTTAATATCAAGTAAACAATGGGCTGCATGTGGGCTCCACCCACACATTTCCAGAAATCTAACTTGGTGCGCGATGATCCATTATCTGTGGCCTCGTACACGCTGGAGCCGTGACGGCCACTCACCAGGAGGAGAAGGTGCCGCGGACGGCCTGCTGGCTGGCTCTCCAGCACGCCGGCCCCTCGTAGCGGCAGTCGCGCCCGCCGCAGGCCAGCATGCAGATGATGTTCGGGGGCATGGCCTTCACCAGGCTCTCCCTGGCCTGGGAGTACGAGGGCCGCGGCACGGGTACGCACGGAGTCATCCTGCGCAGGAGAACATCACGCCGCCATCGCAGCCTTAGAGCGCGGGGACGAAACAGGAGCAGATTACGGGGCCGCCGTTACGAGGTCAGGGAGTGCTGAGTGAAAATGGGCATTTTGGGGTCACCTACCGTCAATACGGCGTGTCCTGTGTGCATGTTTTCTCCTCGTCCCCCAGCCCCTGGTGTCTCCTCCTCTGGACTGACCTACCTGGGGCTGCTTAAGCCTGATTAGCCCGATTATCATAAATACACTACAGCATGGACATTCACACACCATTCTTAATCCTCATTATATCAGCATATGGAGGCGCACAGGAGACCCCTCCCCCAGCCCCGCCCCATCTACTGGGATTTTATCGGCCATTTCACTCGTCCACCAGAAGTCAAAACACTTCATATCTTTGTGACCTGCAAATCGGTGACATCAGGTGAGCAACAGCGGCACCTAAAACCTGCTGGGTGGTAGATCACGAGGAACCGGGTGTGGCCAGAGGGAGTTTTGGAGGAACAACTGAACAGGAATGTTCTTCTTCTCCTGTACTGCTGCCTACCTCCCAGAACACACCGCATGCCTGCTTTACAAATGCTGTCGCCAACAGATTCAAAAGAACACAACATTGTCCAACATTGTGAGTCAACATCTCCATCTCTCTACACGTACTTGTAGATCTCTGGAAGTCGGTGAGCGTATTCTGAGTATTTATCACAGTGTTTTAAAACAAGTGACGTGATTGTCACTTGTGACACACAGCAGCACAGCACACGGTGCGCACAGTGAAATTTGTCCTCTGCATTTAACCATCACCCTGAGTGAGCAGTGGGCAGCCATGACAGGCGCCCGGGGAGCAGTGTGTGGGGACGGTGCTCAGTGACACCTCAGTGGCGGATTCGAACCGGCAACCTTCTGATTACGGGGCCGCTTCCTTAACCACTAGACCACCACTGCCTCAAAAGCCAGGCCACCACTGCCCCTGAGATTGAGAGTGTGGTAGGAGAGCTTATCTTGCCCTTCCTGTCTACCACTGTGGTTGCCAAGCCGTTTCAGCTGACAGCGAGGAACCTTGTGGTAGATGTTTTCAGGTAGCCACCAGCCACCTGAAATTTGGATCATGAAACACTGTCCCCCCCGAACCGGAACGACCTGAAATCAGGCCTGTATTTCATTCTTAGACCTCTACCGTGTGAGGAACACTGTACAATAAATATCTCTCTTGAATACACTTGAACTTGTCCATGTTCTCCGGATTCATTCATTGCTTTATGGCTACACCAAAGTTTACTGGACCTTTTGTGGACCAGATCCATGATGGCCTGGCCCTCAAGCAAAATGAAGCTGTTCGGGGTTTTATTTTGCCAGATGTGATCCAGGTTCTTTGGTTAGAAACGGTCCTTTTAAGTCCATTTCCAGAATCCATCCGGAGCAGTCAAGTCCACCAGGTTCCTCCTCCACGCCGCTTCTTCGGATTCTTCATGTTCCGATGAGGACGTCTGCTGTTTGCAGGTGAGGAGGTTTTCCTCCAGCATTCCCACGCTTCAGCGCAGGTGCTGTAGGAAGCTCTTTGAGCGTCATGCATTCCAAAGGCTGCGGCTGTTTCGCTTCAGAGCCAAACGGCCTTTTCTGTGTCTGTTGGTCCAGTCCATCCCGCACACTGGTCCTGCAGGAGGGAATTTTCCTGGGATCAGGGCCAGTGCTCTACCCTTGGCAGCAGAGACGCACCCTCATTGGAGAGGGGCGTCATGGTCACCATCTTCATCACTTTCGTCCTCCTCTGTCACGGTCTCCTGAATGCGAAGGGATATTAAAATGCTCGTATTATTAAGTCGTGGTTGACGAATCCCTACAGGCTCCTCCTCTTCTAACCTTTATCTTCTGGGCTGGGTGGGTGGCGAGTTCCACCACACGGTGCACACAGTAAAATGTGTCCTCTGCATTTAACCATCACCTTTAGTGAGCAGTAAGTAACTAGTTAGCGGACACGTCTCGATTCCATCTGCTTATTTCTGACATACGCAGCCGTGAAAATGATTTTAAAAGCCGGTGCTTTTTTCACTGTGTAGTTTTTTTTTTTGTAAAAGCTGTAATTCTTCCATTTTCTGTGGCAAACAATCTTGTCTTTGACATTTTCACAATGTAAATTATGCCACAATGGAATTATGGCAGCACATAAAAAACAAAATCATTTACAGCGAACAAGTGCATAAAAGTACCAGCAAAAAAAGGGTTGAAACTCACCATCTTGAGCCTTTACAGAATCACTTTGAGCAGGATTAAAGCATATTTGAGGCCAGAGACACATTTATACTGCAATGCTCCACCCCGTGCAAACACACGCATACACACGCACACACACACACACGCACACACACACGCACACACACACACACACACACAGTAAAGGAAAACGAAACGACTTTGCTGAGGGAGAAAACAAAAGTGTTTTGATGAATGCAGAGCTCCACCCTGTACAAACATGCAGGATGCTTCATATTAAGTGTTCCTTCCATATGGTCCAGTATCCGGGACATCACGTCTCGCTCACTCCACCACGCCGCACCACAGACTGTCCAGGAGTTGGCGGGTGCTTTAGTGCAGGTCTGGGAGGAGATCCCTCAGGAGACCATCCGCCACCTCTTCAGGACCATGTCCCGGCATTGTAGGGAGACCACACACACGACTGGGACTTGTTTTAATTACATTACAGCGAAGTTGGATCGGCCTGTAGGGTGTTTTTCCACTTACATTTTCAGTGTGACTCCAAATCCAGACGTCCTTGAGTTGAAAAATTTCATTTCCATCGATATTTTTTGTGTGATTTTGTCATCAGCACATTCAGGCATGTAAAGAACAATGTTTTTAATAAGAATACTTCATCCATTCACATCTAGGATGTCCTGTTTTGTGTATTATGCAGTGTATTTCAGAAATTCGAACCCAGACCAGTAGCTTACACCCCGAGGGGCAGGAGGAGGCGGTGCTCGGATTTTTCCAGAAGTTGCACAACTTCACACGTCGCTGCAGAGCTGTGAAACACTTCAACACAAACCACAGAAACGGAACAACAGCATAACAGCGATCGGCTGGACCAGGCCACCTCGCCATTTTCACCAGCTGATGCAATCGTTTTATCGAGTTCTTATTGGTACGATCCAGCTGCCTGCCTATATATATATATAAAATAAATAAAGAGACGCCACACAAAATTAAGTTACAGTTTTTGCATTTTTTATTGCGATTTTGTTGGTTTTAAAGAGAAATTATGCGTCCAGCCTTGCAGAAAACAGAAAGACGGGGTTGAATTTTCCACAGCAAGGCCCCCCTCGGCCCGCCAACCAATGCAGCAGACAACCAAAAGCCGACAGGGAAAGGGAAGGTGGAAGATCTTTGTCGGTTTTTGGCATTTTGTCAGCTTTTAGTAGTCTGGTGAGTCGGTGGCGATCGAAGGCCTGGCTCTGTGCACACTAGAGACCCCTGCGGCAGACCACGCCCCGGCCATCGGTGGACCACAGCACGGGTCCCAGTGCCCTACTCCTGGCAGCAGGGATCCTCCTCTACTCCACACACCTGCGGCAGGAGACACACGTCCACACATCACCACCCAACTCCACACCGTTACGTTCAGAAGGTCGCGGTCAGGTTCAAGCTCACATGAGAACGGCCAAGCAGACAGGGCGGGGCCCCCGAGCTCCTCGGAAGGAACTTCTATGCGGCCCTGAGACAAACGGCAAAGCCCGTTCAGATTCGACTGCAAAATGAAACGTTTCGATGTGTGTGAGAGGACGGAGCGCTCACCCATGAATCCTTCAGCAGAGTCACCTGCAGGATAGAAAGGAACGTTCCGGAACGGAGCGCTCGCTTTTATTGTGGCCCAGGCTCCTCCCCTGGTTCTCCGTCCCCACCGACTTTCATTTCCTCAATCCGGTTTATCCGATTTAGATCTTTCCTTTCCTCCGATTCCAACTTTTACACAAACGTTTTCCTCAATTTCCATTTTATTCACCACATTTGTGACCATATTTCCATCATGTTTGCATTTATTTACATATTCATCCAAAAAAAACAAAAAAAACCACCACAGGACCACGTTTGGATTAAAAATACAAAATCCAAGACAAGAAATATTGATTTAAAAAGGTCATATATTAAAAATCTCCAAAATGTACAACTGGTGCAGATTACAGACGTTTTCTTCAACTGAAGCACGACGGTGTCGTACTGGCTGATTTGGTTCTGATCTCTCGAGTCCAATGATTCTTAAACGGCATTTAACATTTAACGCAATTTTACTGAAATGTCGGTGACAAGAGGAGAAAAAATGAAACCAGGCACTTAGATTTTAATATTATTTACCTGTTTAAGAAATGCACACACACACACACACACACACACACACAAAAACACAAGTTCGATCAAACAAAGACGGAGCTTCCGTCTTCAAACGCAGAGGGAACGTCCAGACGTCCAGCTGCCACCACCCGGCGCTGCCGGCGTCTTGTCACATGACCACGTGCGCAAGGCCACTTTTCCCAATGGTGCCGACTGGAATGTCACATACACGTTTTGATTGGGCTACAGTCACCGCAGGCCACACCCACGACCAAGAGATCCAGACAGGCACAATTAAAGCACCGGCAGCGGCTCCTTCCGCCGCATCTGTGGATCTCCACTTACAAAAGCTACACGAACCCGGCACACATCCTAAAAAAAATGAAAAATCATAACCAGACAATTACAAAAAATAAACCGAGAGAATGTTGGAGAAGAAGAAGAACGTTCCGCTCTGCTCGCTAGTTCTTCGACAGCTCGTTGGAGAGCCAGTCCAGCCCCTCGTAGAGCCCGGTGCCCTGCGTGGCGCAGGTGGCCTGGACGTACCACTGCAGACAGAGGGGACAACAGACACGTTCTCTCGGGACACGGTAATAAAAGGACGTTCTCTCGGGACACGGTAATAAAAGGACGTTCTCTCCGCGCTTACCCGTCTGCTGCGTAGACTCTGAAGGCCCAGCTTGTCCGTGAGCTCGCTGACCGCCATGGCGTTGGGCAGGTCCTGCTTGTTGGCGAAGACCAGCAGCACTGCGTCCCTCAGCTCGTCTTCCTGGAGCTGCACAAACCAGAGCATCATCACACACCTCGCTCCACCGAACGTTGGATTGGACAATTCGAACATTTTAAAATTGTATTTTACTTTACTTCTCAACACATGATTTTAGCTAACAGACAAAACCAGGAAGTTCTCATCCTTCTTCCCACTGGTGATATGTGTAGATGCTAGAGCAGCGTTTCCCAACCCTGGTCCTGGAGGACGATTCTTCACTCCAGCCCCACCGTAATTAGGCTCTGCCGTTACTTAATGGCCTGATCATGAGTGGGGCAGATTGTGAAGATGTGTGGGATCCTGCCAGATGTTCCTTCAGGACCAGGGTCGGGGTCGGGAAACGCTGTGCTAGAAGAACTGGGGAGTTGAATGATCTCCTACAAGCAAACGTCGACAGTCAGAGAACAAGATTGTAATGGCCCTCAAAGTCTCTATCTCCACACACATCATGTCTCCGTTTCAAGAAGGAAATTCTGCAATAAAGAAGTGAAAGTGAAGCAACCGTCATGGTGAGACACTGCAGCACAGCACACGGTGACACAGTGACATGTGTCCTCTGTATTTAACCATCAGCCTTGGTGAGCAGTGGGCACCACGACTGGCTCAGGATTCAAACCAGCAAACTTCAGATTACGAATCTGTTTCCTTACACAATAAATTAATATTTGATTTCAGTTTTTTTTTTTTTTCTCATCCTTATTTGAAGGAAATTGCTTGCAGCTTAGATGAACAGGGGTGAACTGTATTGGTGAAATTTTAGATTATATAATACACACACACACTCACCATCTTGGACAGCTCCTCCGCTGATTCTGCCACTCGCTCTCGGTCATTGCTGTCCACTACAAAGATGAGACCCTGAGGAGCAGAACACACGACTTCACCATGACAACGGATCACAGGGCCTCTGTGGAATCAGAGGTGTGGCAAAAATTGTAAACAAAACTTTCCTAAAATCGAACAAAAACAGGACGTTGAAATGTGAAATAGACTGAAATTTTACAACCGGTTAACGGTGCGGCCGATCATGTTCACAGTTGTACTGGGAAGTTTTCATATTTTAGCCTTGCTTGGAAAATATGATTTATCGCCTCACAAAGCATCCATAAAGGCAAATAAAGTCTAAAATATGAAGGAACGGAGCTGTCACTCCAATACCAGCTGGCCAATGAGGCGAAGCCCCGCCCACACGAGAACGTTGCGCCAGAAGTCCAACCGAACTCTCAGGCAGCGTAAAACTTAAAACTGGGCGGAGCGACAGAAAATCCAGCAGTGAAACTGTAAAAATGAGCAGCGGAACCGAAAGTCTCACAAGCGAAAACAAAAAAAAAAAAAAAAAAAAAGATGTAAAGTTCCAACTCTTATTTATGTTCGATATTGTTTCACATTTCTGCCACAAATCTGATTCCACAGAGTTGGTGCAGAGCGGCTTTCTCCAGATTTCTGCTGAATCAGGCGTAGTCCTACCTGGGTGTTCTGGAAATAGTGTCTCCACAGCGGTCTGATCTTGTCCTGGCCGCCCACGTCCCACACGGTGAAGCAGATGTTCTTATACTCCACCGTCTCCACGTTAAAGCCTGAAAAAGCGTCCGTCATTCACAGCGAAGCGCTACGGAGGAGCCGACCGGACGCCAGGCCTTACCGATGGTGGGAATGGTGGTGACGATCTCCCCCAGCTTCAGCTTGTACAGGATGGTGGTTTTCCCCGCAGCGTCCAAACCCACTGAAATCACAAAACGCGCACAGCTCGATATTAATTCATTTCGAAAATTACAGACATACAAACATTACAGTTTACATGGCTCGTACAACCATTTTATTACATCTTCAAAACTATATATACATACATATATAAAGATTTTTAAAGAGATTTATATACATAGATATAGATAGTTTTAAAATATATATATAAACAGTTCAAAGTGTGTATGTGTATATATATATATATATATATATAGAGAGAGAGAGAGAGAGAGAGATTTTAAGTAAATATATCGATGAGAGAGATTTTAAAGTATATACATGAACCCTCAGCTAGTGACACACAGCTCATTAAGTGCAGATGTGACAGTTATAAAAGGAAGACCTCGATTGCGCAAATACTATTAAACTCGATGCTCATTCATTGATAACATCTACAGGTGCATGAACACTGTTTATTAAATGTCTGCTGTAAAATGAATATTGAAGTCCACGTAAGCTGGAACTTAGTCCGTTCGGCTGAGGGTCGGGCAGCTAGCCCCGTTAGCCGGTTCCCGCGGCCGGACGCCGCCCTCACCCACCCATCAGTATCCGCATCTGCTTCTTCCCGAAGAGCCTGGAGAAGAGCGAGGAGATGGTGAGCCCCATGTTCCCGTGTTGCGAGGAGAACCTGGCCGAATTCGCGCTGCTCCGGGACGCACGACGCACGGCTAGCGGCGAGGCGCTGGTGTGCGCATGCGCGCCGCCACGTCCTGGCGGACAGGCTGGCAGATGTGACGCGTTTCCGGTGCAAGGACGTGTCGGCTCTCGGATTCGGATCGCCCGAATTGTTCGTTTGGCTCGGTTCGGTTCTCTCTTGACGTGAGAAGTCTGGCCCACAGTTGTCTAGTGTTGAGCCGATGATCAAGATTTAAAACCTGAATGTTTAATGAGGTATATGCATTTTTTCTGCAGAGTCTGTCTGACTCTACCTGATTATGTGCTGGAACAGATTCAGGGATTCATTTGACTTCTTAGGCTGTAGACGTTTTGCAGAACATAAATAAATATTTGATCGTGTTAATTTGTATTTCAAGGACGTTGATTTTTACGGTAAACTGCGTCCGAATGAGTTTCCTTCTCTATAAACATGTCACGGGGCTTGCAGTAAATTGTAGATGCAGTTTAAATGAAATTAAAGTGAAGTGAAATTATTGTCATTGTGTAACACTGCAGCACAGCACGCTGTGACACGTGTCCTCTGCATTTAACCATCAGCCTTGGTGAGCAGTGGGCACCATGACAGGCGCCCGGGGACCAAGGGGACCTCATGGATGGCATCGTCCGTGGAGCGGTTCGGAGGATAGTTCAAATCACGACCTGCCAAGGTGCCACTGAGGTCCCCTTGATGAAGGTCCCGTCGCCACACACTGCTCCCCGGGCGCCTGTCATGGTGCCCACTGTCACCAAGGGTGATGGTTAAATGCAGAGGACACGTTTCACCGTGTCACCGTGTCTCACATTGACAATCACGTCTCTTTCACTTTCATAAAGCTTTAACTTGATCACATGACGCAGAACAGCGTCCCCAGGCGGCGGGAACCGAGAAGTGCAGTATGGAGACGTCGTTAAGTTTCGTTACGCACGAACAGGAAAGCAGGAAGGAGGAAGAGTTGGTTCCAGCGGCGAATAAATGGTAACTGTCGCCGGCTTTCAGTACCCGGGTAAGGATGTCGTCGCTGGTGGCCGCCGGCGTCACCCAGGTCCTGTGCAGGAGCGACGGGTCCCTGCGCTTCCAGCAGCTGCGGCGCGTTTTGGGCCAGAAGATGACGGTGGCGGACTCGGTCCTGTCCGCGGTTCTGACCGACGAGGACCGCTTCGTCGTGGTCCGGGACGTCAGTGGCACCAGGCGCGACAGCCTGGTGGTGGCCCGGACGTCGCTGCGCCTCTGCCCGGACGCGGGATGCGGCGGCGGCTGCGGGGACCTGCACCTGTGCCGGTACTCGGTGTGCGGGAAGTGCCGCTTCGGGTAACATTTATTTTTTAAAGAATAAACCAGTTTATTAATAAGCATAAAATAGTCAACTTAGTTTAATAGAGCAAAATAAGATTTACTGTACTAAAAAAACCCAAAAAAAACACACAAATTCGAATCCCGATCCCCCGAGGTGCCACTGCTCACTCAGGGTGATGGTTAAATGCAGAGGACAAATTTCACCGTGTGCACTGTGTGCTGCGCTGCTGTGTATCACAAGTGACCATCCCGTCACTTGACCATCTACCAGGATCAAATTCCTTGTATGTGCTGGCAGGAGGTGATTCATAAACTGTAAAAACCAAACACTGGCTAAAGTTAAAAAAGGTTATTAATCCATCACACCTAATATTTTAACATTGCCGTAATTTGAAATAACCAAGAACACCTTCTGTAACCTGGTTGATTATAACATTACATCAATTTTTTAAAGTTAATATTTTTACACTGATGGAAAAACTCAAACACACTCACACATTAGATTTAATTTGTGCCCTGCAAACACTCTCGTGGTATTTATATGCTATTGTGTCCTTTTTTTTATGTTGACTGTATGAATGCATATCTTTTTAACATTTTATTTAATTAATTTATTTATTTTTAGGGCCAAATGCAAGAACCCGCATGTTTTGAGCTCTGCTCATAACTGTGCGGTTCTGGACCGAGCGGGTCTGGTCGACCTGAGCCTGTCGGAGGTGTGTTTACTGCTCCTGCAGAACGACAGCGCCCTGCTGCCCGAGGTTGGTATGATGCGGCTCGCGGTGATTCACGCAAAATAACCAGCGCTTTGCCCTTTAATGAGCGTGTTCCACGCGTTGAGAGTTTAACCCGGTGATCCAGCATTCACGTGAGTTTGGGTCATGTGCTGCCACCTCATTGATTGTGCTGCCAATTTTACTTCCTTCCACTTTACAGAGTGTACATGCATGAAATAATAATACAACTCCCTGGACTTGACCTTCCTCAGATCTGCTCACATTACAACAAGGGCAACGGTGAGCACGGTTCCTGCAAGTTCCAGGCGTCCTGCACCGGCCTGCACGTGTGTCAGCACTTCCTCCTGGGCGACTGTAAGTTCGGCGCCTCCTGTAAGAGGGCGCACACCTTCACCAGCAACAGCATGAAGATCCTGGGCAGGAGAGGCCTCAGCCCCGAGAACATCGGCATCCTGGAGAAGATCTACAAGAACCGGCTCCTGATCGCGGGCGAGAGACCGGTCCAAATGGCCGAGAAGTGTAAATTACATTTTACTTTTACATTCATTCATCCCGTGGAGTATATGCTCAATCGTACAATTAAATACACACACACACTACTCCACAAAGCTCCAATACAAACCAGTGAAATCAAATCCACTGTTTATCTAAGCTGCAGGAAATGTAGTTAATATCACAAATCGAGCAAATATTAATTTATTGCTGAATTTCCTTCTTTTCATGAAAGGATGACATGATGTGTGTAGAGAAAATGGCTGTAGAATTTTTTAGTGTTCTTTTTTCACCCAGTTCTTCTAGAACACCTCTACACATCAACATCATTAACACTTGTACTTTTTAATCAGTGTTAATTGTGTTTTACACCTTTAGATGGTCCCTTCCTCAACTGTTTTACAGTTACTGTTGGAAAGATGGAAAAAGCCTTTATTAGATTTAGGAATGCACTGATCAGGCTTTCTCAGTTCCGATACCGATACCTGGAGTTTAAATACCGATCTGATAAGAGTATTTATTGATAAACTGTCATATTGTGGAGAGGAGACTCTTATTCTCTTACATTTAAGGAAACACGATACCGAAATATTTCTTACATTTTCTGTACTTGAAAAGACAAAATAACAATGACAAAAATGGATGTATACAGTTATTAAATACACAATGTTAAAAAAAAAACAAATTAATTGGATGCAACAAATGTCAGGAATTATTAACTATAATTAGCTATGTAAATAATACAAATCCAATTCGAAAGTATAGCAAACATGATACATCAAAATGTAAACGTATTATATAAGCAAAACATTTTATCAAGAATCAATTATTGTTCAGTGCAAAAAGAATCACTCCGACATCCAGTGACGACGGCGTTATTGCCGCAGGTTCAGCTCAAAGAGTAGGCGTGGTTAACGGCATCATTGTGCTCCACCCTCATAATCCCACCACATAATGACTAATCCTCATTATTTCAGGTAAGTAGGTCTGTACCATCACACTGCCAGCAACAATCAGCTATCCCTTCATCTGTCTCAAAACATCATCCTAGATCCCAACCAGTCTGGCTTCAGAGCAGGTTCTTCTACTGAGATGGTTTTACTGTTGTAATTCTCCTCGACCTCTCTGCAGCATTTGACCAGTTAACCACTCTCGTGTCCATCCTGAAGAGGCTTGGAATTCGGGCCTCAGCATGGCAGTTGTTTGCTTCTTACCTTGATGAGCGATCTGACCAAGTGACTTGGAAAGGATCCACATCTGCTTCACGCAGACTCTCCACTGGTGTCCCTCAGGGCTCAGTACTTGGTCCTCTAATTTTCTCCGTCTACGCGAGATATTTCCTCACATGGTTTATTGGACCACTGGTATGTCGTCTTCTCTTTTGCCCCCTCAGATGTACATGTTCAGGCACGCACGCCATAGAAAACCACGTTTTTCAGGGCATGGCGTGCATCTGTACCTTAAAAAACCTACAACACAACTAAATCGATCGGTTCCTTAGATTGACACACTCTTACCGAAACCACATCCAATTATTTCAATCATTACCTGACCGATATCAATAATGACTAAAACTTGTGCACTGTACATCATCTCCATGACATGACACGATGTCCAGTCAGTAGTTACCGGTCAGCCTCCCTGGACTGCTGTCATGTCCGGGGATCATAGATGGAATCAAATCAACATTGTAATGAAATGAACTGTCCGATGTGGCCATATCTGAGCGATTAGGAATAGTCCAGGAGGAGAAGGAGAAGCTTTTCTTCGTTGGTGCGAGGTCAAGGTTTGGAAAACACAAGAGATCCACACTCCTCCAGACTAATTTTGGAGACACAGCACATTCAACCAGACTGCAAGGTCATGGAGATAAAATTATAAAAACAACAACAGAGGAGCAGACATTATGAGAAAATGAATCTTCTGTTTCTTGCACAGAATTCACAGGAGACCAAGCAAAGCATGAAGATGTAACCATCTTATAAAAAAATTAACAGTTGCATATAATTCTATATCAGCCTGTTGACTGCATCTCCTGTCCTGCAGCCCCACCTGCAGTCGAGAGATGTTCACGCCAGAGGACCACCAGCTCCGTCAGTGAAGACAGCAGCGAGATCTGCCTCTTCTTCATCCGTCAGAGCTGCAGCTTCAAAGGTAGTGTGAGTTCTTCTGGCGGTCCACGCACCACAGGTCCGCCTGAGATGTTGTCTCCTGCTGCCTCTGCTAGAGAAGTGTATCCGGCTTCACTGCCGCCTGCCCTACAAGTGGCAGCTCTTAGACCAGGACGGAAAGACGTGGAGGGACCTGGAACATGGAGAGGACGTTGAGAAGGACTACTGTGACCCCGCCCGTAACAGCAGGTGATCATTGCTACTGCAATTTCTTTTAAATATACAAGGACAGACCTTCTTCCATAAACGTCTCTGGTTCCAGTTCAGGGCCGCAGCCTGTGGACTTCCTGAAGATGACATGCGGGGGGCGTCCGGTCCGCCGCCTGTCCACCGCGTCCTCCGTCACTAAGCCGCCGCACTTCATCCTCACCACCGAGTGGCGCTGGTATTGGAGGGACGACGCTGGAAGCTGGACTGAGTACGGCCAGCAGGTCAGGAATTCCATTCCAAGCTTCTCGCAGAGATAAAGTTCAAGATGTTGGTGGTTGTAATGTCCTCATGACATGAGCAAGTTCAGGTTTATTTCTCTGTATATAATATCAGCCAGTGTAGATTTTGTGCTCCTTCAGTGTGGTAATTATGTATGTTGTACATTAAAATATTGTGTGTCATGAAGTACAGTAGAGGCCAAAATTCTGGACACCTTCTCATTCAACGTGTGTTCTTTATCTTCATGACCATTTACGTTGGTAGATTCTCACTGAATCTATCAAAACTATGAATGAACACATGTGGAGTTCTGTACTTAACAAAAAGTGGAGACCTGGCCTCCACAGTCACCGGACCTGAACCCAATCCAGATGGTTTGGGGTGAGCTGGACCAACAAGTGCTAAACACCTCTGGGAACTCCTTCAAGACTGTTGGAGAAGCATTTCAGGTGACGACCTCTTGAAGCTCATCGAGAGAATGCCAAGAGTGTTCAAAGCAGTAATCAGAGCAAAGAAACTAGAATATAAAACATGTTTTCACTTATTTCACCTTTTTTGTTAAGTACAGAACTCCACATGTGTTCATTCATAGTTTTGATGCCTTCAGTGAGAATCTACCAACATAAATGGTCATGAAGATAAAGAACACACGTCGAATGAGAAGGTGTCTCCAGGTGTGTTTGGACTGTACTGTAGATATTCGTGCTCATTTATTTGTTTTCACAAATCTTGCAAGGTGCTCATGGATCTTAATGAGCTTCTGATGAACGTCATATATGTTTTTTTTCCTTGATCATTGATGACAGTCCCTCCGCTTTAATGACAGAATGATGCAAAACAGCAGACGGCCATCACTTCCCAGACGCTGGAAAATATATTCCTGGCGGACACTGACGCGGAATTCCCGTTCAGCATCGCTGGCCACGACTACATCCTCTACCTGAAAGGTCGGCGTCACTCTGTAATCAGGACCGCGTGACGAGGCCGGTTCCAAATCCTCATGCGTTTCCCATGACTACTTCTTTTCAGATATGTACCAGGTGAACATTAAATACAGAACGAAAAGAGCCGTTCGCAGGAGGCCCCGCTTCCTCTCGGGCCAGGACGTTGAGGACAAGCTGCGAAGGTACGGGGGACGGTGGGGGACGAGAGGGCGGGTGCGGTGGGTGTGGCAGGACTCTGAACGGGTTTGTCTCTCCGTGTCAGTGGGTCTGTAGAGGCATCAAGCTCCTCGTCTGTGGACGTCCCTGCTCACTGGGACAAGGCGGCTCTGCCCAACTTCACCTACAAGGTACCTGGAGGAGAGTAACGTGTGGCGTTTTACGTCCAGGATGAACCCCGACCTGAGGTTAAAGGGCCTGATTTTGGGACTCTTTATAAAATGTTTGCAGATGTCTGGTGCTTTTTTATTTTTATCTAAAACCTCCAAGACGCAGATAGCCAGTTGTTGCTGCGCTCCTCATTGTAACGCAATATAAGAACTGATGTCACATTTTATTCTTAATTATTATATTCTTAATGTGATAATAAATAGTAATTCACCTGCTTTTTTTTTTTAAGATGGTTCCTCTAAGTAACACAGATGCTGAGTATCGGCTGATGGAGGAGCTCTTCAAGAGGACCATGACGAAGAACAAGATCCACGGCATCAGGAGGGTCCAGAACCCGTCTCTCTGGAGGGTCTTTCAGTGGTGTGCTTCTCTACCTACTGTCTACACTCTCATTTGTATTAGAGGTGTGATGATGATGATGATGATGATGAGTGACATCCTGTTTTTTGTTTTAAGGCAAAAGCAGCAGATGAAGCAGAGGAACGGAGGGAGTGACGTGGACGAGCGGTACCTGTTCCACGGCACGGACGGCTCCCTGTTGGAGGCTATATGTGAGCAGAACTTTGACTGGAGGATGTGTGGTGTTCACGGCTCTCACTACGGCAAAGGTGAGAACGCAGCACTGAACCTCGCGTTTCTACCATCAGCCTCCACATGTAGCATATCGTGCGGTGGACGAGCCACGCCTCCATCTTATAGTGCGGTGGATGAGCCACGCCTCCATCTTATAGTGCGGTGGACGAGCCACGCCTCCATCTTATAGCGCGGTGGACGAGCCACGCCTCCATCTTATAGTGCGATGGACGAGCCACACCTCCATCTTATAGTGCGGTGGATGAGCCACGCCTCCATCTTATAGTGCGATGGACGAGCCACACCTCCATCTTATAGTGCGATGGACGAGCCACGCCTCCATCTTATAGTGCGATGGACGAGCCACGCCTCCATCTTATAGTGCGGTGGACGAGCCACGCCTCCATCTTATAGTGCGGTGGACGAGCCACACCTCCATCTTATAGTGCGGTGGACGAGCCACACCTCCATCTTATAGTGCGGTGGACGAGCCACGCCTCCATCTTATAGTGCGGTGGACGAGCCACGCCTCCATCTTATAGTGCGGTGGACGAGCCACGCCTCCATCTTATAGTGCGGTGGACGAGCCACGCCTCCATCTTATAGTGCGGTGGACGAGCCACGCCTCCATCTTATAGTGCGGTGAACGAGCCACACCTCCATCTTATAGTGCGGTGGACGAGCCACGCCTCCATCTTATAGCGCGGTGGACGAGCCACGCCTCCATCTTATAGCGCGGTGGACGAGCCACGCCTCCATCTTATAGCGCGGTGGACGAGCCACGCCTCCATCTTATAGTGCGGTGGACGAGCCACACCTCCATCTTATCGTGCGGTGGACAAGCAACATCTCCATCTTATAGTGCGGTGGACGAGCCACGCCTCCATCTTATAGTGCGGTGGATGAGCAACATCTCCATCTTATAGTGCGGTGGACGAGCCACGCCTCCATCTTATAGTGCGGTGGATGAGCAACATCTCCATCTTATAGTGCGGTGGACGAGCCACGCCTCCATCTTATAGTGCGGTGGACGAGCCACGGCTCCATCTTATAGTGCGGTGGATGAGCAACATCTCCATCTTATAGCGTGGTGGACGAGCCACACCTCCATCTTATAGTGCGGTGGACGAGCCACGCCTCCATCTTATAGTGCGGTGGACGAGCCACACCTCCATTTTATAGTGCGGTGGACGAGCAACATCTCCATCTTATAGCGCGGTGGACGAGCAACATCTCCATCTTATAGCGCGGTGGACGAGCAACATCTCCATCTTATAGCGTGGTGGACGAGCCACACCTCCATTTTAGCTCCAGCAGTCAGAGCTCTCAATGCACCGCCAACACCAAAAAACCCATTAACTCAGCAACGATACACTTCCAGCCTTGTGCACCGGATTTTTGCACATCTCTGCTCTTTTTGCACGTGTTTGTCTTGTCTTGTGTGTCCTGCTTGAAATATCCAACATATCCACTTACAGGCGTCCGACACGATGTTGTCCAGTTATGTCCAGTTCGACCTGTTCATTGTACAGAAAAGTTCTACTTTTCTCCTGTAGAGATAATCTGTACGGTATTTAAGTTTTAGTTTTAGTTAGTCTAGTTTAGTTTAGTGTGTATATATACATATATAAATATATTTGTCTTTTATGATTGTACTATGGGGGGTCTGTGTGAAACATTATTTCAATACACGGTAAACTGCGTATACTGTCCTACTGACAATAAACCCGTCTTGAATCTTGAACCTCGTAACAGGGAGTTACTTCGCTCGAGACGCCTGCTACTCCGACAGATACTGCAAGTCGAGGAGCAGCACGAAGGTCATGTTTGTGGGACGGGTGCTCGTCGGAGACTTCGTCAAAGGAAACAGCAGCTACGTGCGTCCGCCGGCCCGGAAAGTCGGGAAGGGTTTTTACGACTGCTGTGTGGACAACGAGGTCAACCCCTCCATTTTTGTGATCTTTGAAAAGTACCAGATCTATCCAGAGTTCATTGTTGAATATTCTTGAAGTCCTCTCGTCTTCTTTTTTTCTGACAGCCACAAAATAAACTTATGAATATATTTTAATTAACAACATTTAAAAGGGGAGGAGCTTGTAGACATGATCGATTGCTCTCACACCCCCTACTTCCTCATTGTGGACGATTTAAACCCAGACTTAACCTGCACTTCTTGTCTTCCTACCATGCCTAGCTATGTTATTAATTACATATCGTCAAATACACATTGCATTAAATCTTAATGCTCATTATCTGTTTTCTATGTGCAACAGGTAAATCATAAAAGAAACTAAAAAAGAAATCAGACTCTGTGTATCGTGTATTGGTTATTGTCACCGGTATATAAAAGTAAAAAGTGAAGTGATTGTGATACACTGGAGCACAGCACATGGTGACACGGTGAAATGTGTCCTCTGTATTCAACCATCCCCCTTAGTGAGCAGTGGGCACCATGACAGGCTCCAAGGGAGCAGTGTGTGGGGATGGGATCTTCATCAAGGGGACCTCAGTGACACCTCGGCGGGTCGGGATTCGAACCGTCAACCTTCTGATTATGGGGCCGCTTCCTTAACTGCTAGGTCACCACCAGTGTGTGAATGAATTGTTATTAGATTGTGTGTGTGTTTGTGTGTGTGTGCGCGTGTCTAGCAGTCAACTGTGAAACATGCATGTTGTGTTTGATTACATAGTAAAACAAACAAAACTGATTGATTCTATGGAAGCTGTGGCAGAAACGAGTCTGTTCACTCTCAGGACCAGCATGGTGCACCAAGGTCCTGTGACATGATGCAAGGACCAAATATGAACACCGGCGAATATATCTATACATATTGAGAGGTGAGAAGCACATGTGACATTTTGCCATGTGACAAGAAGTGACATTTTGCCAACATTACAGAGGTAAAATGACAAATGCTCAATTTTACAATCTAACTTTGTGTTTATTTTTTAAGAACATGTTACAGAATACATAGTAAGAAACATTTTATATTGTAATTCATATTTTGTATTTTCTTCATTTTTTAATTTCATTCATTAATTTTTGCCACCAAAAGCTTATGTATTTTCAGAATTGGTAGGGTTGGTAGTGGGCGTGGCCACGTTCACTAATAATTAAAGCGCCTGATAACCTGCATGTTGGTGTTGGTAGTGGGTGTGGTCACGTTCACTACGAATTAAAGCACCTGATAACCTGCATGTTGGTGTTGGTAGTGGGTGTGGTCACGTTCACTACGAATTAAAGCGCCTGATAACCTGCATGTTGGTGTCGGTAGTGGGCGTGGTCACATTCACTAGGAATTAAAGCGCCTGATAACCTGCACGTGGGTGTCGGTAGTGGGCGTGGTCACGTTCACTAGGATTTAAAGTGCCTGATAACCTACTTGTTGGTGTCGGTAGTGGGTGTGGTCACGTTCACTAGGAATTAAAGCGCCTGTTAACCTGCGTGTTGGTAGTGGGCGTGGTCACGTTCACTAGGAATTAAAGCGCCTGATAACCTGCATGTTGGTGTTGGTAGTGGGCGTGGTCACGTTAACAAGGAATTAAAGCGCCTGATAACCTGCATGTTGGTGTTGGTAGTGGGCGTGGTCACGTTCACTGGAATTAAAGTGCCTGATAACCTGCTTGTTGGTGTTGGTAGTGGGCGTGGTCACGTTAACAAGGAATTAAAGCGCCTGATAACCTGCATGTTGGTGTTGGTAGTGGGCGTGGTCTCGTTAACAAGGAATTAAAGCGCCTGATAACCTGCATGTTGGTGTTGGTAGTGGGCGTGGTCACGTTGACTGGAATTAAAGCGCCTGATAACCTGCATGTTGGTGTTGGTAGTGGGCGTGGTCACGTTCACTAGGAATTAAAGCGCCTGATAACCTGCATGTTGGTGTTGGTAGTGGGCGTGGTCACGTTCACTGGAATTAAAGCGCCTGATAACCTGCATGTTGGTGTTAGTAGTGGGCGTGGTCACGTTAACAAGGAATTAAAGCACCTGATAACCTGCATGTTGGTGTCGGTAGTGGGCGTGGTCACGTTCACTAGGAATTAAAGCGCCTGATAACCTGCATGTTGGTGTTGGTAGTGGGCGTGGTCACGATCACTTGAATTAAAGCGCCTGATAACCTGCATGTTGGTGTTGGTAGTGGGCGTGGTCACGTTCACTGGAATTAAAGCGCCTGATAACCTGCATGTTGGTGTTGGTAGTGGGCGTGGTCACGTTCACTAGGAGTTAAAGCGCCTGATAATGTCATATGCTTTAGTGGGTAGAAAGAGATGATCAATAGTTTTCATTTGATATGAATATCTCAACTTCACCCAAAATCTCACTTACTGAGACATGGTTTCATGTATGATCCCCTAGATATTTGTAATATTTTTAATGTCTTGAACAAAGACAAGAAGACCGGTCTGGAATTTTCATTTGATTTCATGCGTTATGTGTTGATCAGATACAGATTATGAGCACAAATGAACACAATAATGTCTTAACATGGTACAGAGAAACCATGATGTATTTAAATCCACAATTTCAACATTAATTCACTATACTGAATAAAATGTAGATTATATCCACTGTTTGAGAGTGCAATCATAAAAAAAGATTAAAGATAACACCCCATGATTTCAAGATTGCGTGGATTAATAATAGCGATTTTCTAGATAAAGCTACTTTCTAAGTAGTTTAATCTGCAGATTCACTCATTTATTCATATTTTTCATGCATGCACTGCACTGTAAACACATCTCCATGTCAATATTAAATGAGCCATCAAATGACACGCTGCATCATATATCATATGTACAGTACTTATGCATCACATCCTTATTCACATTCCAAAGATCCAAATCTATTCAGAAAAATACACCATGATTATATGAAAATTAATTTGTCTGGGTCGTGGCTCACAGGAGGCTGGAACTGGAACTTAGTTTTCTGGAGTCTCTTGCCGCTGTGACGCCCCCCTCTCTGTGATTTTGATGAAGATGCCGCTCTTCGGCCCCAGGGTGGTGTTCGATTTCAGCTGCAGGGGGACCTGAGTGCAGAAGCAGCTTCCATAAATCACCAGTTCCAGCACTTCCAGCACCTCATGCACACGCTACACATCGTTCTGGAATAAAGTCCCGGAGCGCTCCGGTCCCTGGCACACGACACAACACTTTCACCCTCGTCACAATCTCAACCGTTTCCCTCACACGAAATCCAGCGGTGGCCTAGCGGTTCAGGAAGCGGCCCCGTAATCTGGTCCCCACACACTGCTCCCCGGGCGCCTGTCATGGCTGCCCACTGCCCACCAAGGGTGACGGGTTAAACGTGTGCACCGTGTGCTGTTCTGCTGTGTATCACAATGACGAATAATAATCACTTTACGAATAATAATCTCCACACCCCTTCTGCACAAGGCACAGCCACTTTGAAGTGTCTTCTGTCCCTTTGTCACCCCTTTTATAGGTATTTAAGTTTGCGTACGTGTCAGCTTTTGATTTATTAGTATAAATGCATGAAACGGTGTTTTAAGACACTCTATACTGTGTATGTTGTTGTCCTGAAGCTTGACTCTATAAATGGCATGTGGACTTTTGGGGACTGTTCCTTACAGGCCCACACGAGAGGTTTTGGGGATGAAATGTCGGATTTGTCCCGCTGTACCTGCGTCTCCTCGCTGGGCTCCACGCTGAACCTGTGGAAGATGTGCACCAGCGCCATCTTTATCTCCAGCTGCGCCAGCCTCATGCCCACGCAGCTGCGCGGCCCGGCGCCGAACGGCAGGTAAACAAACGGGTGGCGGCTGGCCTTGGCCTCCGGCGTGAACCTGGTGAAGACACAGTCACAGGTCCAGACGAGCACGAGGGAATGAGGGACGGAGCAGGAATATCAACAGGAGGTCACGCAGAGGTCGCTGCGTCGCGGTTCGAGGTCACAGCAGCTTTATACACCGTGCAACATACACTGGACATTGCCGCGGTAACAGGACGGTGCCAATTTTCTTTCGTCCAGCACTCGTCCCGGGACGGTGTCATGACCGGCCACTTTACCGACTGCCCCCTCGTGCGGGACAGGAGCAGATTTCCTGCCAGGCTTGGTGTCCGCGGTCATTGTCAGGGAGAGACGGGTCACTGTGACGGCACCAGAATCTCCGTAATTCACTTTGAACCGTTTCCTAGCAGCACATCAGTAAAAGTAAAATGGCGGCGTCTCACCTCTCGGGGACGAACTTCTCCGGCTCGGGCCAGTGAAGGGGGTCGTAGTGCAGGACGCCGGCTGGGATCTCCACCGTGGCTCCTCTGGGCAGGAACTGGCCATTCACCACACAGTCCTGGTCCACTTCACGAGCAAACCTGAAGTTCACACAAACTCACACTGACTACAGAGGGACTTCGACAGGGCCGCGGCCGTGAGCGGCAGACATGCCACGCCCCTCTGGTCTGGTCGGGGGGCCGGTTTACCTGAAGCCAGGTGGGTAGAGCCGCAGAGCTTCAGAGACGACCATGTCCAGGTAGCGGAGCTCCTGTACGTTACTGTAGTCCGGGCAGTCCTGAAACACACAGGCCTTACACCTTACACCAACACCGGAGGAATATCACTCGTACAGTTCGCCCAGCGCGGATATAAAACATCAACAACGTCACGCTGCTGTGGCCTGGTTCATTTCTACCAAGTATAATGACTCTTAGTTTGGCCCAGTTGGATTTACATTTTTTTTTTTTCATAAAATCTTATACAGTACAGGCCAAGAGTCTGGAGACACCTTCTCATTCAACGTGTTTTCTTTATTTTCATGACCAAGTACAGAACTCCACACGTGTTCATTCATAGTTTTGGTGCCTTCAGTGAGAATCTACCAACGTAAATGGTCATGAAGATAAAGAAGACACGTTGAATGAGAAAGTGTCTCCAAACTTTTGGCCTGTACTGTATATACATTTATAAAATAAAAAATCCCCCCCCTTGTATGATCCAGGTATTACTGGAAGAGCGGATGTATCCAGGGAGGAGCTTCCCGGGTTCCGCCTGGGAAAATAACGAACGGATGGACCGAGCGTAGCCAGGGGACACCCAGGACCCGGACGCCACCAGAGGGCACCAGCGTGCTGGTGATCCAGGGGATGTGGGGAGGTCAGGGAGGAGCATCTTTATTCATAGAACTACACCAGATTAGAGATCATGATGGTGTGGTGTGTGTTCTCCAGAGAATTACTTCACCAACATAATAATCGGCGGGCAGGGAACAGCTCTGACGTCGAGATGTTGCTGCTGCTATTAGTATTTTCCTCCTGCTTCACCATTTCTAATTATTCTACTCATGTTTCATCCATAATTCCAGCTGTGTGTGTGTGTGTGTGTGCTCCCTCTGCGTAGGTGAAATGCTAATTTCCTGCAGCGGTGGAGTTGCTGTCGGCCAATCGCTGAACTCCATCTTAACAGCCTGCATAATGAAGAGGATGTGAGATGAAGTGAGAGCCTCAGGTTGGATGTGGCGTCTCTCTGCTGCAGCTGCTGCTGGCACCGTCCTCGACTTTCCACTGCTTCCTTAATAATAATAATAATAATAATAATAATAATAATAATAATAATATATCCTTGGTTCTGGGTTGTGTTCGTTACTGCTCAGGTCTGAAGCTGGATCCGGGGTGCAGGTGCTATAACCAGGCCTGGGTCCTACTGATAAGAACAAAGGCGCCATCCCGCCGGCACTGCCGACAATGGACCTGGCTAACGAGGGTCTGTGTGTCTGTCTCTCTCACACACACACACACACACACACACACACACACACACACACACACACCGTTGTCCATCAGGCGCCCGTTCAGATTGGTGTGACGCTGGGACATTTTAAACCACCTTGAGAAACAAGGAAACAGTAAAAAATGCACAATAAAACAAAGACACACACACACACACGCACACACACACTCTTCGGAACTCAGTTCCATGTGTGCGTGTGTGTGTTGAGGGACCGATGTCGAGGACCTTTTCTCTTTCACTCTGCATCTCCATCCGTCGCTCCCCCTCCTCTCCATTATTCATCGCCCTTGTGAGGCGGTTTTCCCAGAATCCATCTGGAATGCGGGCCTGTGAAGCCAGCCATCCAGAAATGCATTAAAGTCCCATTCTGACACACACACACACACACACACACACACACACAGACACCTCATTGCGTGTATAGTACAGCGTCATTAGCGCCAGCGTGGTGAATTTGCTCATGTCTCACATGGACCTCTGCGTCTTTATTCAATTTACGAGGACAACGAGACAACCGACCCCGCGGTGACACATCACACACACCGAGCCACTGTGACGGGAGCAGCCGGTGACGTTACAGACACGCAGGTCCGTTACTTTCTCCACCTCCACGTTCGTCTGGTTGAGAGATATTTCGCACGGTCACTAAACTAAACTGTCGCCACCTGATTCGAATTCGCCCATCACGTACACGCAAGGTGACGGGAGGAGGGGCTGCGGCTGAATGAATTCTAATATCACTAGAAAAATGTTATTGCTGTAAATCATACCAACGAAATAAAAACGACAAAACGTGCGTAAGAACCGACCAGCGGAAAAGACACGTTTCATCTGAAAAGATCGATTAGGATGGACGGGGACAGTGAGCTGTGTGGACGTGCTGCTGGACAGGAGGCGCAATACAGATGGAAGTTCTGAATGAAGAGTGAGTGGCGCTGGGTTTATAAAGCCCAGTCCTGCATGCAGGACAGAGGAGATGTCCCCGCAGCCCGGGGACGTGGGGGTGAGGGGCAGCTCTGTGCCAGACGGGTTTAATCTGAGCAGACGGCATGAGAAATGCATGACGTCTGGTACGATGCCTGTTCTGTTTGTCTTACACACACACACACACACACACACACACACTGGGATGCTGCAGTGCAGGTCAATGTGACCCCAGACAGAATGATAGAAAATCAACATCACCCCTCCATCACCCCAACCCCCACCTCCATCCTCTGCTCCGTCTGGCCCAACCCCTCCGTGCCCCAGATCACAGGCTTCAGACGGCTCCGTCTCGCTCACGCACGTTTTTTTACAGGGGGAGGGGCTTCCGCTCTGAGGGTCAATAACGACACCGAAACCGCGGCGGCCGTCAATCAAAAAGCTGCCGCATCTACTGATCAGCATTAAAAGGTCCATCAACGCGTTTTCCAGGACGCAGAGTGGACTCAGCTCTGCTCCCCGTTATTCCTGTCTCACCAGCCCTGAGAAGATGTGCAGTACCCACGTCTGCAGCTAGAGGGCAGGAGGCGCGATACTCCAGGCTTGACCAGGAATGAAGTGAAAGTGAAAGTGAAGTGATTGTCACACGTGATACACAGCAGCACAGCACACGGTGCACACAGTGAAATTTGTCCTCTGCATTTAACCCATCACCCTGAGTGAGCAGTGGGCAGCCATGACAGGCGCCCGGGGAGCAGTGTGTGGGGACGGTGCTTTGCTCAGTGGCACCTTGGCGGATCAGGATTCGAACCGGCAACCTTCTGATTACGGGGCCGCTTCCTTAACCGCTAGGCCACCACTGCCCCTACGTGGAACACCTACGTATTTGGTGAAGAAGTCGTCCACCTCGGCCTGCAGCTTCCTCTGGCAGTCGGGGTTGGTGGCGAGCAGGTAGCAGGCGAAGGCCATGGTGTTGCTGCTGGTCTCGTAGCCGGCCAGCAGGAAGAGGAAGGCCTGGCCCACGACCTCGTCCTCCGTCATCACGCGCCTCTGGGCCGGCGCTCGCCCGGCGCCGCAGTCGGCCGCCGCCTCGTCCGCGTGGTTCGCCACGTCGAACTGCTCCAGCGGCACGCACTCCTTGCCGCTCCGCGCGTCCAGCATCAGCTGCAGGAAGTCCCGCCGGCGCTGCAGACACCAGGGGTCAGAGGTCAAGGCTTGAGAGATATGGTGTGCAGGTGGTGTTGAAATGAATCTCACAATCGATAAGAGACAAGATAAGATGATCCTTATTCTGCACGATGCGGCGCAGAACATAATCGATAATATAATAACGACTCTACTTAGTATAAAAAAATGTAAGTTTACAAGTGCCGGTAGTGACCATGGCGGCCTGATCTGGGTAGGGGTTCGAAATGAATCTCCTCAGCGCTGCTCACTGCTCGTCGATGTTTAACGCTCATCGGCATTTTGGAAGAAATTGACACCAAGAAAACGTTGCATGCAACGTGCAGCCATCACCTGACGCCACGAATGGCAGAAAAAAAAAGGCCTTAAATCTCACCATGTGAAGTCATGTAGAAAAACTGATGAGCTGCAGCGCTAAACGGGGCATTGATCATCGTAATGGAATCGTGAGACCAGTGAAGGTTCTCGCTACTAGCCAGCTACACCCCCGCACGCCCTCTCAGATCTGCAGACGAAATGAAACCAAACGGGGTCTCCGATCCCAGTCGACTCTGTTCTCCTTCGTTGTCCCTGGCTGGTGGAACATCTCGCCTGGCTCCATTCGACTAGCCGCAACTACCACCAACTTTAAGAAGCAGCTGAAAACCCACAGTCTAACACACACAAAAAAACTCGTCTAGAACTTAACAAGTCCCCAGAAGGTTCTATTCCTGACAAGTTCGGCCTTATCAGGACTCTTAGTTTTCTAACTCAAAATCTAAAGAAACCGAATGAGAATTGCTGGTGTCGTCCTCTTGAAAGTCACTTTTAATAAAAGTGTCTACAAAGTAAAGTAAAGTAGCGTAAAGTAACGTAAAGTAAAGTAACACAATGAAATGTGTCTTATGCAATTAGCAACAGAAGAAATGTGTTCTCTTCTGTATTGTTCTAAAACAATAACCGTACTAAAATACACGGACGTATGAGGAGGGGTGTCTAGTTGGAGGAGCACCTGATCTGGGCTCAGTTCATCTCTCTGTCGTATGATCTTCTGGATGGAGTTGATGAAGAAGCCGTTCATCTCTTCCCGCCGCTTACTGGGCAAGATGCGGATTAGAGGGCCGAGGACGGGAAAAGCCACTGCGGTGTACATGTTATTACAAAGAGAGCAAGAGGGACACGTAATGAAACTTCTACAGGACAACCTGACATGAACAGCCTGAAACAAACCCTAGTCCAGTCGGGGGTCAGGTGCATCTTTGCACCATCAGCTTGTATTATCCGCGCATCACAAATTCTGCACTGGAAGCTGAAACTCACCGAACAGAAAAATTAAAGGGCGGAACAGGGAGAAGGAGAAGAACTTGGCAGCGTGGAGCACGAACGGGTCGTCTGGGTTGTTCTGCGAGTCGACCTGCGTCCCGAACGCCACACTGGCGATCACGTCCATGGTGAAGCAGCCCAAACACCTGAAGACGGCAAATTACACCCCATAAACCCGCTGGACGTCTCACGCACTGGGTCTCATCCAGGCGATGAGAAGCTGTGGAGATCAAGCAGGACCGGTGGGTTTCTCATTTCCATTCCATCATCTAATACATTCACAGCATTTATTTACAGTCAGTAGTAACAGGGACAGTCCCCCCTGGAGACACTCAGGGGTCAGTGTCCTGCTCAGTGGGACTTTGTTGTCTTCTGGTTCTGAGGCGAGTGACTTATGATCGAAGGACACCACTTGAGCATCATGTTCTTTGAGAAACACCTAGTCAGTAGAACATACTGCATGGGCATCAGGTACAGAGGAGCAGAGTATTCCCACTGGGGTGATAGAAGTTCAGGAAAAGAGAAGATACAAGATTTCAAGGGGTTCTAAAAGATCTGCACCTGGATGAGGATTAACTGGCATGAAAGGAATGGGGTGGCTGAGAAGGAAGCAGATGGCTCTGGATCTAGAAGTCACTCTGTAGGGACTGTGAGAAGAGGAGGAGGAGGAGGACCTGACCTGTGGATATCAAAGCTCTGGCCGCGCTCCGCATGCTCCTGCAGGTTCCTCAGCAGCGTCTGTGTGGCTGTATTGATCAGAGGTACCATCTGCGCCACACACACACACACACACACACACATAGATTTAATTTAACTATTCTAGTTCTTTGTTTCATGAAACAAAGCCATGATGTGTGTATAGAAGTGTTGTTCTCCATCTCTAGATGTTTGCTTTTTAAATCAGGAGTATTTCTGACCAAACTCTACAGAACAGTACTGTAGGTGCTGTTCTAGTTATAAATTTGCCATAATTGTGTTATCTACAGCGCCTGCGGTTGCCTGTAAAGGTCGTTTATGGTCCAACTCAGAACGTATTTATTGCCCCGCACTCTTCACTCTCCCACGGAATGTTCTGGAACAGGGCAGGAGTGTGAGCCTCACTGCACTGTGTCTGCTGTTCGCCTGGTTTCCAAATCCATACCTCAATCTGTGAACAGGAACTTTGATACGGGTTGTGTGTGTGTGTGTGTGTGTGTGTGTGTGTGTGTGTGTGTGTGTAATGAAGGGACGCTTTTTAAACCACTGCACTTCATATCCTGTGATAAACACTGAGATATTTCCTGTACACACACACACACACACACACACAATAACAGCCAGTAAGACTTTTTAAGCCCGCACATGAGCAGGAGCCGTGTGTGTGTGTGTGTGTGTGTGTGTGTGTGTGTGTGTCTCAGAGTCCCCATGGGACGACCCACACAGTCCTGCAGGATGGTAAATGGATGCTCTATACGGCCTCTGTACTGTCTGCTGTGGGCATGTGAGTTGGAGAGGACTGATCCCAGGTCAGTTTCACGGACAAAGAATCGTCCCTTCAACCTTGCACACCACAGCGAGGCAAAGTCCTGCAGGGGACACCGTGCCGAGTCTCGTCAACAATGTCCCCTGGAAAATCCGAAATGAGCAGCGAGCAGAAAAAAAATGAAACAAAACTTCTCAGGAATGCCGCACATTTCACAAGGACACTTTCAACCATGCGGAACACCATCTACTGATGCTCTCTGTTGAAATGACAGCAGCAGAGAGACAGAAGAGGAGGGGAAAAAAGCATACAAGAGAGAGTTCTGGAAATTTCTGCTGGAAACTGATACGATTTATACACATAGAAACAATATTCATGCATGAAGATTATTATTTGGGAGCTGCAGATTAATCATGCAGAGTAAATAATAATGCTGTGAGTGTGTGAGGCTAATTAAATTGTTGCTGGAGCCCACCCTGCGCCACCTCCACCCACCATCTTCACGTCTGCGCCTGCGCCTGCTGCCTTTCTCCAGGTCTCTAATTAGACATGATGAAGGTCGGGAGTAATAATGAGAATAATGAGAAGGTCCGACTGGCCTCTTTCATCTTGGCGGAGCTGAACGACGGCGTGAGGATGCTGCGCACGCGCTTCCACCGCTCGTCCCTCAGCAGCAGGACACTCTCGCTCATGGGCTTGGTGGCCAGCCGGATGTTCTGGAGGGGAAGGAACGGACGGACTCAGTGCACTTCACCTGCTTTTCTTCCTCCACGGTGCCCACTTCATATCATATCGCAAACTGAGATTTTTCTCTGTGCACCAACAATTGTCTGTTTAATACCTTTAATAAGAAAGGGAAATTATAGGTACAAAAAAAAAAAAAACTAAAAATCAGACGTCACTGTGACACATACCATGTAATCGCTGCGATCAGCAGCTGCACAAGGACCGGACTTTACGGAATATGATTCATATTTTCCTCATCTGTGCTTCTACTCGCCTGTAAAAAGCCACACGACCGCTCCAACGTCTGCTTTTCTGTGGCAGCCACGTGATCAGGCGTTAAAAATGTATTTATGTTTCCACAGATGTGGGCTCCGGCGACTCCGGCGCAACGTTTCCGTCGGCTGGACCTTTGTCGGGAATAATAATAAAGCGCCTGTCTCGGACCTGGGCCCACCATGGGGGCAGCTTTTACAGCCTCACAGAGTCCAGACGCTTACGGTTGAAGTGTCCCTTGGTAATTTACACACCCGGCTGAAACTTGTCACGTTCAGCAGATGAAGAGCATTAGCGAGACGTCACCATTTCTAAATGACGGTGACTTGTTTTTAACTGAAATAAAACGGCACTGCCAGCATTTCATTATCCAAAGAAACTAAATGAAACTCGTCGTCACCAACAGGGGCAAATTAGGGACCTCATTTAATGCCATACATGGGTCCAAGCTCTCAAATAAAGATATATATATCATTACAATAAAGATCTGAGGAAAAGAATAAAAATAAATAAATAGACAAACTTCTGCCTTCTATTTAATGTAGTCAAACGTGGGAGACCTGCAGGCCTGCAGCTACAATATCAAACTCTGAAGAACCGGTGGGTTCATTTTATTTCTTTGTTGACTGCACTAAACATTGTGGTTGGTGAACGGTGTTGATGTCATTTCCGCGAATTCCCCCTCAACTTCTATTGGCTGCTCTCCTCCTCGTCCCGCCTCTCTCCTCCTCATTAGCATTTAAAGCTACAGTCCTGGGAAATCTCATTGTGGGACTGGATCAAAGTCGCTATAATTCTGCACCACAATACAGTACCAGGGGACCACGTAAAAAAAATGTCATGGGACCTTTAAAAAGCACCTGGAAACCTGCAACCTGACAGAAAGGTTTTAAAAAAAGACCTGAAAACTCACCATCCTGTTGGGGAAGAGGCTGAACTCCTTCACCAGCACCTGCCTCAGCATGTCGGGGTCGGCGACCACCACCACCGGCCTCCTGCCCAAATAATACCTGGGACAGAGAACATCAAACATGTTTTTTAATGGAAAATGTGCTGTAGTTCGGTGAGATTCCTTTTATTTTCTCTCTTCATCTCTCAGATCTATGGACATCGGAGACATCATCAGGTCCCCGCTGCACATCTCTGACCAGACAGACTGGCGAGGAGCAACGAGGCGGCAGGACTAGCAGCCGCCCGACTCCCCCCTGCTGAGAGAGAACCAGACAGACGGGGTCGTCCGTCTGCCACGATACTTGCGCCGATCAAATACAATAAAATAAGACAATAGTCATCCTGCTGCAGCCCCGGAAATCTGCTCTCAGGGGTGAGGCGAGGCAAACCAGATCCTCTGAACGTGGTGAGATAAAGCCCTGACACCGTTCTTCTATAACGTCATTTACGATGAACGGCTGAACGTGTGCGAGACGGTAACTCATGGCCAATCCTTAAACTTCGGGTCAAATTGAGCTCATTTGCAACCAATTTCAATACCTCCCAAGTGGATTCGTGTAAATTCCTCCAAGTTCACACACCTGCAGACCAAGGCTGTGGCAATATACCAGAAACTTTATCGAGTTTTTATTACTGCAGCTGGGAAGCAGTTTTGCTCATATTCATGGATCATGTGACCAATTACGACAGGGAGAGACGCATTAAGTTTTAATTATGCAAGTGGACATACTCACCATGCTCATACTGATCAATTTATTACCCAAGACCAAGTTACCCGTCAGAACAAGTGCGGCTTCATGGTATCAAAGTTAAAGTCAAAAGTCAAGGCCAACTTTACCGTCTTCTCACCATATACAAGAACACAGAAAAACGAGAGTGCGAAGCTTCGGGATTCGGGAGTGCAAAAAGACACACGACACAAAACATGACAAAGGACATTGTGCACCGACCCATAAAAACAGGCGGACAAGTAGCAGCAATATGACAGTATATCAGTGTATGGATATACTTAGCATATAGAGTATATGGTACATGATGTACTATGATAATAATGATAGAAGTAGTGATATGACACAATATGATATTATTATTATTATTACCATCATACTAACAACACAGCAGCACAGTGTGAGGGACAGGGAGTGACAGACGACTGTCTGGATGACATGCTGGTGAACCCCACTTGACCTGACGTCCTGTGTCAGCAGCTCTTCCACGGCTGATTATCGCGTTTTCAGGGGTTTGCAGGAGCCATGACTCTAAACCTCCACATCCTGCTGTTCCACACACATAAATCCGTTCAGGCTGTATTTCCACTATGCATTACGGGAGCAATATTGTCCCCGATATCTACCCAGCCTGATTCTGCACATCATTATCGCCGCACTGAAAAACACGAGCCCTACAATGCATGTTTAAAAACTGAATATTATAGACATTCCCACATTTTATGGCCACACCAGAGATGGGGAGTAGGATGATGCCACGAGTCTTAGGACGTGTGTCATTTCACACTGAAAAACAACTTCCGATGGCTGATCTATTATACGGGCAAGTGCAAGATGCAGAGCCGGCCTGTGTCACAGGCAATATAAGCAAATGGGGCAGTGGTAGCTTATGGGGGAAATGGTAGCCCAGCAGGTAAGGAAATGGACCCGTTATCGAATCCCGAACCGCCGAGGTGACACTGAGGTCCCCTTGATGAAGGTCCCGTCCCCACACACTGCTCCCCGGGCGCCTGTCACGGTGCCCACTGCTCACCAAGGGTGACGGTTAAATACAGAGGACACGTTTCACCGTGTCACCGTGTGCTGTGCTGCAGCGTCATGACAGTCACTTCACTTTCACTTCACTTCAAATGCTAATGGCGCTATCCATCCAGGTAGCGCAACAAAGGGAAAAAAAAAAAGTGTCTAGTTTTAGTATTAATGGTTTTTAATTTACCTTCGTAGCAAAGAGCCTATTAAGTAATGGTTGTAATAATAATACTGGTAAATACTGCAGCGATGCAAGGGGGCGCCACCTAAACCTTTCCTAGAGCCCCACATTTGTAAGGGCCGGGCCTGGCAGGACGAATTGGGTAAAAGGTCTTCCATAAAAAAAAAATCTAATACCCCTCGTACACAGCGTGTGTTGGAGTGTGTCACAAATGTGGCCACGCCCGCTACCAACACAAACACTAGCATGCAGATTATCAGCGCCTTCGTTCAAGCGTTGTGACGGGGGAACTGGTGACGTGGTACACTGCGCCGGGAACATCTCCCCCATAGAGAAGAGCAGCAGGTGAATGAAACGCGCACAAACACACACACACACACACACACACACACAGCACTTACCCACACACTTTTCCATATTTAGCGATCAGGTCTTTATGTCCGTCGAAGAACCCCTGCAGTAGAAAAGAAGATCAGTGTTTACATGAATTTGTTTTGGCTCGTTTCCGCTCTTGTTGGTCCCCTAATTGTGTATCTGAAGTGTCTTTCTGAAATTCAGCCTCTGTGCAGAATTACAGCCACTATAGAAGTTGAGGGACATTTGCGGAAATGATGTCATCAACGCCATTCACCAACCACAATGTTTGGCGCAGACAGGAAGTCGTGTCGTGTCTTTCCAGTAAAATTAAAATAAACCCGCTGGTTCTTCAGAGTCTCGCGTGTCGAAAAAAAAGAAATACATTTGTGTTCATTTTTACATCCAAACACAGAGCGACTGCGATGCTTCACACGTTTGGAAGCCATGACGGTCGGTGGAGATCATGTTTTATGGAGGGGCGGAAAAAGCATGAGAAACGGGAGGTGACCTTTCCCCCTATGACGTCATAAGGGGACAAATTCCAGATCCGACCGTCTGAACAGTGAAGCAGAACCACCAAAACACTCTTTACACATATCGCCATTTCTAGCCACCGCAGGACCGTAGACAGGCTCGGGGAATCGTATTAATATTAAGTGACATTTCCATGTCAGGGGATCTTTAAAAATGGACTTTAACATGCAGTCAACATCATGATAAATACAGATACAAATCCACGGGTGGAGATGGATAAACGTGTCTGTGATTACTGCATCTACTTGTAAGCATAGCGTGCGTGTGTGCGTGTGTGTGTGTGTGTGTGTGTGGGTGTAACCCAAACCCAATGGGGCAACACAGCTGTGGACCGTGACACATGAATGACAAGTTAATAATGCTTCCACCCTCTCCTGCCTTCACAAACAAAAGGTTCAGAACTCTGTGTGTGTGTGTGTGTGTGTGTGTCTGTCAGCTCTTTTTGTACATTTCCCTCGAACCCAAAAAAACCCCGTCCAGCGAGAGAAGACAAAGACGTGTCTCTGATCGATTACCCGGCCGTATCGATTACCACACGTCTCGTGCACCACCAGGATAAAGTGCATTTCATTACCGTCCTCCAGCTCCAACCACCCCACACCGTACCAGACCGGGGAGATAGGAGGGCGTGTAGTCGGAGGTTCGGGGCCGCAAGGAGAACAAAAGAGCAAATCGCGACCCCCTTCCCACACGAGCGGGTTAAAACCGGCGAGGAGAACCCGGAGAACCTGCGGGTCGCACCACTAGATGTCAGCAGCAGGCAGAGTTGGGCCAGGACGGGACGGGACGGTCTGTACGGGGAACGGGGACGGAGCAGCTGCAGGACTGGTTGGTATGCATGGCAGCTTCTGGACGCGAGGCGTCCTCTGCCAGCGTTGTGTGTGTGAGACTCGCCGTAATCTCTTCCAATTTGTCTGAATTCCGACAGAAGGGCGGTCCTGGCTGCGTTGCCATGGCTCTGAGTGAAGAGTCATCGGGGGGCGATCGATGGCAGCATCTCCACCAGAGCGCACCGGGCCACGCTCGCCCTGCACCCCGCCACTCACAGTTCCGTTATTCCAGCATGAAGACAATAACACACCTCGACACGCACCTCGAGTAGAAGAATGGACCATCTAATTAGTGTGTGTGTGTCTCGAATTCTGTTCAGCATTCAGCACCATCGTTCCTCAGCACCTGATGGACAAGCTGAGTCTGCCGGGTCTGAACACCTCCCTCTGGAGCTGGATCTTGGACGTCCTGACTGAGGAGCAGCAGCACCTGAGCGCTGGAGCACCTCAGGGCTCTGCGCTCGGTCCAATAGCGTCATCACGTTCGCAGGTGACACGACCGTGGTGGCATCCGGGAAGCCACCAGCATTGTGAAGGACACATGCACTCTTCACCCCCCTACCATCTGGAGAAAGGCACCAAAGCGTTCGGGCCCCTCACTGCCAGACCCTGCTTCATCCCACAGGCCATCAGACACCAGAACACTCAGGGACTGGACACACACACACACACAACCTCTTCTGTAATGAATATATGTTGATGTCACACGGTCACTTTGAGTCGTTACGTTGTTTAAACGTTACATGTAGCACCAGCTTGGTTTGTTCCACCATGAACCATCTAACTAGAATGTAGCTGAAATGACAACGAAGCTCCACTTGAACGGGACACGAACGCCACAAACTACATACACAAGCTTTCTGATCTACAGAAAACCCTGCGAGGAACCGTGGGAAATCTTCCTTTCACTAATTTCATGGCCTTTAATGGACTTCCCAGGTCAGTTCCACATTGCATATTATTAAACCGAGCTAACTCAATAACTAGGAATTTGGCATTTTCCAGGCAGTGGAATAAAAACGGAATAATGAGACACGGTATTTGTGGTCATTAAAGAAAGTATTATTAGATGGAGCTTTCAGCTGCTTCCCACCTGCTGTTCAGCGGGCATCCTGCATATATTACTCATGACTGAACGGAGGTTTTTGTCATTTGAAAAATAATAGCTGATTTACATCAGATAAATATCGGATTACCTCTACGCTCATCAAGCGTTTTCCGGCCCGGCTCCCCGCCGTGGCTGGAAAATACCCGTAGCGCTGCGCCAATTCCAGGCCCGACCGCTGCCCATGCAGATCGATGGTGGCACCCGCGAGGTGCTCTCTTCCCGCGGCCCTGAAGGGCGTCCCTTCAGGATGAGAGCCGCAGTCGGCCGATCTCCATGGGTCCCGCATTCCGATTTCACGCTGAATTCTCCTGCACGGCTACTAGTACCAAGACTCTCAAGAAAAGGAGCATTTTAAGGACAGATGCCGTGAAATTGGAATAAAGCATTTAAATGGATTAAAAGGAATCTTTACGTTCAGGGTAAACGGCCATAAAATGAAATACGTACACACGCATGGACAGGCCCACGTATGATGCTGATTTACAGATGCGGCGCGTCAACACAGCCCTTGATTAAAGTTAGAGGAGCACAGATATTATGATCATTACGTTCTTGGATTTGTAATTGCCATTATTAATAAGCAGATTACTGCGCCACTGTCCTTTGTGCTCCAGTTTCATCGCTCAGAGGCTGATCGCGGTTTGAAATCTTTGCCCGAGTCCATCTGCCAGAGCCCGGGACCAGTCGGGCTCCGTCTTTCTGGCTCCTGGAGTTTGAATCTGCCATTTCCGTGCCTCCTTTACAGCGCCAGTCAAGGTTTATTGGACAAATTCTGCCTTGGCAGCATGTGCCCTCGCCGCCCTGAGGACACGTATATTAAAACCGGACCTCCGCTACTTACTGCACGCGTCCTATTTTCATATACCAGTGGTGGCCTAGCGGTTACGGAAGTGGCCCCGTAATCAGAAGGTTTCCAGTTCAAATCCCGACCTGCTGAGCAAAGCACCGTCCCCACACACTGCTCCCCGGGCGCCTGTCATGGCTGCCCACTGCTCACCAAGGGTGATGGGTTAAATGCAGAGGACAAATTTCACTGTGTGCACCATGTGCTGTGCATCACAAGTGACAATCACTTTCACTTTCTACATGACATTACTTACACCGTATTTAAGTTTCGCACACGTGTATGATTATTAACTGTTTGTTATTTAATTGTTTTAGACAAAATCTGAATATTAACGTTGGAGAAAGAAGGACAAACAGTCCAAAGCATCAGCCGACCAAATGCCTGGATATGATATGATATAAATAACCGTGTTTATTGGGTCTGTGTGTCTGGGTCCCTGCAGAATTTTTCAGCATTTCGGTGTTTTTTACGTGGACACCGCAGGGTGTGGGCATCCATTAACACACACATGCAAAAACCGGCTTCGGCTGCCAGGCTGCCCCCAAAAAGTGGGTCAGAGGATTCTACGAGCGCCGGGCTCCAGAGACCAGCGCGGCGAGGCAGGGACTGCTGACGTCTGCACACACACACACACACACACACACACACTTTACCTGGGGAGACACATCCAGACGAGTCATAATTATAGGAAAAGCAGCATGCAAATTTAATCAGCGTTCTGCAGGCATCCACACAAACACACACACACACCGAGAGAGAGTGTGTAAAAACCTCCGCAGGGCGTGGTGCCTTTTATTGCATCGTCACACCGTGTGTGTTGGGAGCTGGAATGTTCACAAACAATCCTCGCGATGTCACATCAGCTACGGTCAAGTGACCAGCCACTGACGTTCCTCCAGAACAGGTGGAACGACCATTTCCGAAGACTCCTCATACCACAGTACAAGTCATGCAGAAGCGCATGTTCTAATAAGTTCTAAAGCGTCCAGGCAGCAGAAACAGGACGTTTGTAGGTCCTGGTGGCTTTCGGTCAGGCGGGTCCAGGTGGGACTGCAGCTCGTATTCTGGCCATTGATTGGACATCGATTTTCCTTTTGTAGATGGTAATGTTTGGCTTTGTTACTTTGGGCTTTTCCCCGATTGGGGAGGCTTCTGAGGCCGGAGTGAATAACCTCTGACCTCTGGGCGGAGGTTCTCATACATAACAGAACGCGAGTGGCACGGCCGGGCCGGGATGGAGGATCCAGATCCAGGGCTGCAGACACAAACGTATTGATCTGTGAATCAAGATACAGCTGAGATGAATACAGAAGAACCCGGATGCGCTATTAAAGGGATTACACACCTTCCACACTCTCCTACTCTTCATCCATCCATCCCAGCATCTTCTCCACCGTGAGCCACCAGAAAAGCTCATTTCATCACATACTTGCAAATTGCAGTTTCACAAAACCATGAGACCATCACTTGCTTTTTCCCCAGTCAGAAGTGCATCTTCATAGTACACGGCTATGAATACCAGAGTATTAGTATTCAAAACTCTCAAAATAGAATACAAAGCAATATATTCAGCTAACTTCTTTAAAGAATAGAAACCCTTGTGTGTACTACTAATGATTTTCATGTCTGACAAATTGATAATATAGCAAAGCTTGCTCCTTGATCTTGGATGAGGACAGAGCCGGCTGGTGAAGCGCATTAAAAGCAGGGAATTAATTCAGCTATATTAAAACCCGCCCACTCGGTCGCTTGTTTTTCCATGTTCATCATAAAAGTAAAGTAATTATCACAAAGGCTAATCTATTTGCCAATCACGTGGCATTAAAAGTCATTACTTCTGAGTCCCCCTCTAATGAACAAATCTAATGAAGTGCAGCTATCTGCTGTGGCTTCGCTCACCGTGGGGGGCAGTGTGTGTGTGTGTGTGTGTGTGTGTGTGCTAAAACACATTATTAATATTCAGACACAGAAAACAAATCGCAGGCGTTCATCACACAAACTCCTGTGGATTCCTCAGTTTATATGCACTTGCTTTACCCCACGGCAAGTTCTGCAGGTTGTCCAGGTTCCGATTAGACCGTGTATGTAAAATATTCAATGAGGTTTGGCAACATTATGAAAATACAAATAATCATATCGCCACTATCGTTCCTTCATAGTTAAAATATTTAGATTCTCTACGAATATCATTGTGTTCTAATGAAAAGATCCGTATCTCCATTTTCTACACACTAAAAAAAAATAGTGATGTACACAATAACAGTAATAAGTACAGAAGCGGCAATTGTAATTTTCTTGCCTGATTCCAGTTTATGATCTTTCATGAGTGTGATTGGCCGATTCCAATATTTGCCGATACCGATGTTATTTTATTTAACAACAAATACAAATATTGCTGAAGGCTAAATATGTAAATACACAAATAAATAATAAGAAACAGTAGTAAAGACAGAAACCCCTTCCATGAAGGTGAATCGCTATGCAACATGCAAGAGAGAGAGAGACCCAGTTGAGAAAGGTTGAGTCGTAGTTTGGTACGTTGGAGGTGTTGAGTAAGCATGCATGAGGCGTGCAAGAGACACTGTGAGTGTGTTACATGTTGGAGAACGCCGCTCATTCCGAGGCACAATCATTCTAGCAAGAGACAATCATCTTTTTCAATCATCTCTTCACCATTTTTGAACTTTTACATTTTTATTTTTAGCATTATCATTCCGAAAAAAGGTTGTAGTGCTGGCTCATTAATAACTTGATTTGTTTTGCAACCCAGTGACAGGGGGCAGCGGTGGCCTTGCGCGTAAGGAAGTGGACCCATAATCAGAAGGTCCCGATCCGCCAAGGTGCCACTGAGCAGAGCACCGTCCCCACACACTGCTCCCCGGGCGCCTGTCATGGTGCCCACTGCTCACCAAGGGTGATGGTCAAATACAGAGGACACGTTTCACTGTGACCATCACTTTCACTTGATTTTCAGGACCGTTTGTGAATGGGCTCATTTGTCCAGATAAAATGTCTCAAAACATGGCTCCTCTTTACACTATTATTATTGTACGTAAGTGTTTTATTATTACAATTATAGCGATTTAATTCAAGCTTATTAACAGGAAACCTTGAACGTTGCTTGTTGTTGGTAGTGTAGGAATATCGTGTGATGCCTATAGATCTGCTTCCTAGTTTGTTAGCTGAAATGATGAGGTACAGTTATTAAGTGGTGGGATCGTGAGGGTGGCGCCTTCACTCGATGCCTGCTTTTAATGGTCTGGTAGCGGCTTTATTCAGTTTTATCCGAATCCAACGTGAGATTAAAAACCGCGACACCGACGCTGAACCCGGTCAATTATAACAGAGGGTGTCACAGTTGGAGGCGGGACAAACCAGACGGAGATCCTGTATTCGTGACGGACGGGTATAAAGACTGGTTGTGTTACACGTAGTTCATAACACGATCGCAAAAAACCTGATGAAAGGAGGAGTTTCACCAACAATCAGTTCCAAATGATGGAACGTAGAACCTCCATTTGTGGTGTGGTCCATGGGTAGGGGTGAACAAAACCAGGGTGTAAATATCGAAACCCTTTCATAACACAACAATAACAACATTTATTTATTTATTTCTTATAAAGCCCAAAATCACGTACAGTACGTCTCAATGGGCTTTGACAGGCCCTACAGTTGACACACCCCACACTTGACGCTTCTGCACACAAGGAAAAACTCCACACTCCAAAACTCCAACACTGTCCCTGTGCTCTTCAAGGTGCCCAGGGGTGAATTATTGCTGGACTGCTGAGACTTCAAGGTCTCTGTGATTTTAGTTTATAACTAACTTGTCCAAAATCTGGTGATCACCAGGCTGGACCACTGTAACTCACTCCTGGCTGGTCAGCCCACAAGCGCCACTCGACCTCCCTTGATGGGAGGAGTTTCCAGCTACCGGCTCTGCCTACCGTGTGGGGACAGTGGAGGCCTGGCGGGTAAGGAAGTGGACCCGAAATCGGACGGTTGCCGGTTCGACTCCCGAACCGCCAAGGTGCCACCGAGGTCCCCTTGATGAAGGTCCCGTCCCCACACACTGCTCCCCGGGCGCCTGTCAGGGTACCCACTGCTCACCAAGGGTGATGGTTAAATACAGAGGACACGTTTCACCGCTTAGTGTAGTACCACCCTCCGCTCGACTGTAGTGTCTATAGTACCGGTCCATTCCGATTCGCTGATTTTAAATTTGTTTCGGTGATTGTAAAAGTGTTTTGCATGTTGTAAATTTGTACATTTTTTATAAAACGTTAATTTGATCAGGGGATGGTTTTAATTATGGCTGAGAGAGTTGTGAAGATGGCTCTGGTCGGTCACTCATCGTCACTTTTCTCACAACCCCTGGACGAGGACATGACAGTCCTCCCGATAAAGCTCTACGGAGCGGAGTGTGTGAGTGTGTGTGAGAGCGTGTGTGTGCGAGTGTTTGTGTGCGAGTGTTTGTGTGCGAGTGTTTGTGTGCGAGTGTTTGTGTGCGAGTGTTTGTGTGCGAGTGTTTGTGTGCGAGTGTTTGTGTGCGAGTGTTTGTGTGCGAGTGTTTGTGTGCGAGTGTTTGTGTGCGAGTGTGTGTGTGCGAGTGTGTGTGTGCGAGTGTGTGTGTGCGAGTGTGTGTGTGCGAGTGTGTGTGTGTGGGGTGTGTGTGTGCGCGAGTGTGTGTGTGAGAGTGTTTGTGAGTGAATGAGTGTGTGTGTGTGTGTGTGAGTGTTTGTGAGTGAATGAGTGTTTGTGTGTGTGTGTGAGTGAGTGTGTGAGTGTTTGTGTGTGTGTGAGTGTGTGTGCGAGTGTGTGTGTGAGTGAGTGCGTGTGTGTGTGTGAGAGTGTTTGTGAGTGAATGAGTGTTTGTGAGTGAGTGAGTGTGTGTGTGTGGTGTGTGTGAGTGTGTGTGTGAGTGAGTGTGTGTGTGTGGAGTGTGTGTGTGTGTGAGTGGTGAGTGTGTGTGTGAGTGTGTGTGAGTGTGTGTGAGTGAGAGTTTGTGAGTGAGTGTTTGTGAGTGAGTGTTTGTGTGTGTGTGAGAGTGTTTGTGAGTGAATGAGTGTTTGTGTGAGTGTGTGTGTGTGTGAGTGTGTGTGTGTGAGTGAGTGTGAGAGTGTTTGTGTGAGTGTGTGTGAGTGTGTGAGTGAGTGAGTGAGTGTGAGAGTGTGTGTGTGTGTGTGAGAGTGTGTGTGTGTGTGTGTGTGTGTGTGTGTGTGAGTGTGTGAGTGAGTGTGAGAGTGTGTGTGTGTGTGTGTGAGTGAGAGTGTGTGAGTGAGTGTGTGTGTGAGTGTGTGTGTGAGTGTGTGTGTGTGAGTGAGTGTGAGTGAGAGTTTGTGAGTGAGTGTGAGTGAGAGTTTGTGAGTGAGTGTTTGTGAGTGAGTGTGTGTGTGTGTGAGAGAGTGTTTGTGAGTGAATGAGTGTTTGTGTGAGTGTGAGTGAGTGTGAGAGTGTGTGTGTGTGTGTGAGTGAGAGTGTGTGTGTGTGTGTGTGTGGTGGTGTGTGTGTGTGAGTGAGAGTGTGTGTGTGTGTGTGTGTGTGTGTGTATGAGAGAGGACTGAGATCTGTGGTTTATAACTTGTCTACCAGTGGTCTGGGCAGCACGGCGCTCAGTTGGGCAGCGTTCATGAAACTGGCCCCTGTTGTGTGTGTGTCGGCAGGCTGCACACAACATCGCACTTGAGGCTCCGGCAGACACGCCCGTCCCCAGTCGTCCCAGCGGGTGAAAGCAGTAACGTCCTCAAGCTGAAACTGAGATTCCAACATGTAAATCAGGACAAACGTGTGGCCTCAGTGCCCGGTGCCCCAACTTCCAGCACTTATCTCTATTCAAGGAACATTACCGACTCCATGACGGGCCGGAGCGTTTACTTCTCCAACAAACATTCCAGCCATTCATCCACCCGCACGTTGGATGCTGATATACTTCCAGGGAGAGCGGAGCACGCCGTTCTAGACGCCGCCGTTCTGTGTAGCAGCCCTTTCCACGGACGCCACTGGATCAAAGAGCCCCATCCAGACCGCACTTTTCAACAAAGCCGAGCTAATCTGCCTTTAACCGCATTTAAAATCCCAGGAAGACACACACAACGGGCACAATTTTACTTGCAAATGAGAAGTTTTTAAGTGTACACTTTAATTACCCGCCGCATTTAAAATGTCTGCCAAATCAGGAGTAAAGCGCTGATGGCCCTGTATTACAGCAGTCACCACGGTAACACACAGACAGCAGGATCAAGTCAGGATGTGACTTTAATCATGCTTTTATATACAAAGATTTAAAAAAAGGGAAGGATCCTGTAGGCATGATTGACAGCTCTCATACCCCCTACTTCCTCATTCTGGATGATTTAAACCTCTCCGTGTTAAACCTCTCAATACATGACACGCCCAGATTCCTAGATGTAATGCAGCATCCATCTCCTCCATTTCCCTCCATTCTCTCCCAATACCCATTGTTTAAAAAACGTGACCACGCCCACTACCAACACCAACATGCAGGTTATCAGGCGCTTTAATTCCTTGTTAATGTGACCACGCCCACTACCAACACCAACATGCAGGTTATCAGGCGCTTTAATTCCTAGTGAACGTGACCACGCCCACTACCAACACCAACATGCAGGTTATCAGGCGCTTTAATTCCAGTCAACATGACCACGCCCACTACCAACACCAACATGCAGTTTATCAGGCGCTTTAATTCCAGTCAACGTGACCACGCCCACTACCAACACCAACATGCAGGTTATCAGGCGCTTTAATTCCTAGTGAACGTGACCACGCCCACTACCAACACCAACATGCAGGTTATCAGGCGCTTTAACTCCTAGTGAATGTGACCACGCTTATTATGCAATCTCTCTCCCTGCACATTATAGCATGCACACACACACACACACACACACACACACACAAACAAAAACACAGGCTATACACTTTGAGGATCTGTCTATGATCATCGATGTCAGTTTCTGAAACAGAGACTGGAAAGCAGAACCATAAACTCATGCTGACCTCACACCAGAGCCCACCACCTTCATCTTTTATAGCTCTGCACAGGCTCCAGCCCCTGCAACACACTCTCTCTCTCTCTCACACACACACACACACACACAGCTCGGTTCATATTCCCTAAAAACATCATTACAGGGAGAGAACGGTCTGTAATGGTGAGCTGTGTGTGACAAACTGGTTCTTTTGTGACTATTTTCTTCTGATTCCTGCAGCTCAAATTGCAAACAGATGGACACCACACACACACACACACACAAACACACACACACACACACACAGCCACCTCTACACCTGCCTTTCTGGATCCCCAAATCCTTCACATCATATTTTATCACATCCTTTTTGTGAAGCTCCTCATAAAAACAACACGTCAATATGAGGACATCGATTTGTGGCTCGGAAACGAGCAGCAGAAGCGACACAAACAAACACACACACACACACACACACACACACTGAAAGGAACTTTGGGTAAATGTAAATGAGGAAATACACAGCAGACCGTTATCACACTCAGCAGACACCAGCACTGATTGATCAGCTGGGAACACACACACACACACACACACACACACACACACACACACACACACACGGCCCAGCAGAGCGAGTCTGATCACGACAGCAAACACACGGCGACATGTCTGTAATGCAGCTGATGTTTCCACCACGTGGCTTGAGGGACCTGCAAACTTCAGGAGAGACCGGGAGACGGTCCGGAGACACGGGAGGAGTGGAGAACGGGACGGGTGGAAGGTGTGGACACTGTGATTCATCATCTTGGACTGTAGTGAGCTGCAGCTGCAGTGTATTACACACACGCACGTGCACACACACACACACACACACGACTGTTCTGTGGCCTCCAACTGCACTAAAGTGCCCCTGAGTGTGTGTGAGGTGGCCAGGACGGTATGTGTGACGTATGTGTGATGTGGGTCTAAAGTCCTAATGAGACCCCAGGACCCCTAATACGGGGCCCACATTCATTACAGTTATACACACACACACAGAACTGAAACACAAACACACACCTGTGTGTGTTTCAGTTCTCACAAGTCTCCCAAACCAGCAGTCACCAACCTCAGAGGGGTTTATAAAAACAGCACACACACACACACACACACACACACACACACACACACACAAGCTATTTCCAGCAGTCACAGGAGGGTGGAGGATGTTAGTGCTTCAGCTTCTTTCTTTCTCTTTTCTTGTCCTTCGTCTTCTGTTCTTTCCATCGCTCATTTCCGTACGCGCTTCCTGCTTCCTTGTCCATTCCCTCCGCGTCTTTTATTCCGTTTGGGTTTTAACGCTGAAGGTTGCCAGATTGGACCCGAGCCTGGCCGCGCACCTTCTCACGCGGGAGGCGGGATCAGCAGGCCGCTCTTCCCTCGCCATGGAAACCGCGCCGGCTGCTGGTGGTGGTGGTGTTTGTGAGATGATCGCTCTCGGTGATGGAGGAGACTCTGTACCCGTCGCCATCTGTAGTGACGTCATCTCCCCAACGTTCTAAAGCAGTGAGGAGACGGCGCACGCCGCGACTAGGTCCCGCCCGGACAGCCAGAGGACACGGAGCAGAGTCCAACGTCCAGAGAGAGGACAAGTGAAGGAGGCAACGCCGACTCTCCACTTGCATGTCAGTATGAAGAAGTCTAGAAGTGTGATGGTCAGATGGTCAGAAGGGGGCAGCGAGACCTGCAGGACATTTCAAACACAGGAACCAGAGAGTCCAGAACTGGAGCGCGACCAGCAGCCCGGTCCAGTAGAGCCAGTGAGCTCAGAGCAGCTGAACCCACGGCTGGCAGATTCAACACTTATATTAGACCACAGAGTCCCAGGTTCGAACCCCACTTACTACCATTGTACACTTAACCCTGAGTGTCTCCAGGGGGGGACTGTCCTTGTCACTACAGATTGTAAGACGCGCTGGATAAGGGCGTCTGGTAAATGCTGTAAATGTAAAACTGCTCCGTTGTCCAGGGGTCATTAACCCCCAAAAATCACCCCTGCAGTCGCTTCGCTTTGTTCATACACTGTAAAATATTCCAGAACCACACCCTCATTCATAAAAGCACGCATGTAAAAGGCCCATGCATATGTAGGGTGGTAGCAGCCTAGCAGGTAACACACTCTTCTATGAACCAGAAGACCCAGGTTCAAACCCCACTTACTACCATCGTGTCCCTGAGCTGGACACTTAACCCTGAGTGTCTCAAGCGGGGGGACTATAAGTCACTCTGGATAAGGGCATCTGATAAATGTTATACATTTAAAATGCATATGAAAGGTAAAGCATGTGTGAACTTTATTAACTTTAAATGAAATAAATATTGTCGACCCTGAAAATGTCATTTAGAAAGCAGAGGGCTGCAGTGTTGACCTTCCACTGCGAGCTCCGACTACGTCACCATCCATCCTGCATTTACAGCAAAAATAATAATTTCCAAAAAAAATTAACAACCATTAAAATTGTTTTGAGATGCACCAGAAACATGAGAGGATCGTCACAGGCGCATCTGTCCAAACATTCAGAGCATCCATCCCACGGGCTGTTTTCATGCTGGACCCACATCTGGCCGACCCCGGTGACCCCGTCTCAAACTGACCCCCAAAAACACACACACACACGTATCAATGCCATTAGTTACCACGAAGAAACATAAATATTCTGTTACCTGCATATACATACAACATTTCTGTCATTCGTAATAAAATATCACTTATAGACATTATTCAGGGTGAAATGTTAGAAGGTCTGCTGTGGAAGAAGAAGAAGAAGAGTTCACTCACCAGTACAGGAGACCGAGGAAGAGCAGGGAGAGGCCGATGGTCACCGACACGCCGCTGGCCTCCATCATCATCATCATCATCATCGGCAGCTACAGACCATCCACCCGCTTCTGCTGGAACAGAGAGGAAGCTGTGCGAGAGTGTATGACCGAGAAGGCGGGGGTCCGTCAGCTGAGGAGACGTTGCACAACACAGTTCGCCGTGTTCAGATCTTCTGAAGGACCTGTGGAAGATCTCGTCCCGGGACCTGTTTTAAATGTGCCCAGCAGGCCCTACCATGCCAGATCTGGCCACCATTCTGGAATAAGCGCGTTTCAGCTGCTTTACTCGATCAAACAGGACGCGGCTGCATGAAGAAGGAGGAAATTATCTCCAAACTACCATCTCGCCACTTGGTCAAGTCTCCTGCAACCATCAGCACCCAGTCAAAGCAGACTGGGGCAAGTACAACGTTTACAGAACCTTCATATAACCTCTCGTTTTGTACGAGCGGTTTTCCAGGTTCTGTAGAAGAAGGATAGAAGGAATGCAGGGCATCATAAACTCCTCCTCATCTTCATCACAGCTACTCCCAACTTGGCCAGAAGTTGGTCAGGGAGGACAGTTAAAGGCTCAACCAAGCAGACCCCTTTTAGAACACTGCAAGCGTCAGACTTTAACTGGGGAGAAACCCACGCCACCCCACAAACCGCACACGCAGACGAAGGCGACCAGAACACTGTCACACGAACCCGCGGCGTGACAGTAAGGACACTTTACAAACGACGGGACGTATTAACAACTCGACTCCACGCGTGGCGTTAGCGGCATTTCTGAATTCTTACACGGGTTCGCTCGGCGTGCCGCGATGTTTTGACCGCGAGGCATTGTGGGTGCGGACGTGAACTGGTCGTTGTAGTTTTGCGTCAATGAAAGGACTACAGTTTTGGTTACGTCACAGCCGCTGGGCATGATGGTACTTGTAGTTTCAAACTGACTTTTCAAGTCGACGAATTCTCACTCGAACGTTATTTTTTTTATTGTTCAGTTAAGACGAGTTTGTAATAAAACGTTAATTGTTGCACAGGTATTCAATACACATATTTTATGATTTATGTTAAAGACATAAAAGTGTAATATTTGGTTATGTTTGCAAAATATGCATATTGATTCATTGTATACTGGCAATATTTGCAATACTTTGGTATATCATACCGTGTGTATGTGACAAATAAAATTTGAATTTTTGAATTTGAATACAGCCAATACGTGCCATGAATTTATAATCAATATAATCAAGGGGGGCAGTGGTGGCCTAGCAGTTGCCCCGTAACCGGAAGGTTGCCGGTTCGAATCCCGATCCGCCAAGGTGCCGCTGAGGTGTCACTGAGCAAAGCACCGTCCTCACACTCATGGTGCCCACTGCTCACTCAGGGTGATGGTTAAATGCAGAGCACACAAATTTCACTGTGTGCACCGTGTATCACATGTGACAATCACTTCTCTTCACTTAAAAACTCTGCTTTGTGGGTGCAGTGGTATCTGCCAACTGTTTATTTTTTCAAATCCTGATGGAACAAATGGGGGGGGGTGATGCTCCTGAACATGTCCATAATTTAAACCATTCGGCACGAATCGAGACTCTCGGCCTCGCGTTCTCTCCGCTGTCTATATCGCATGATTAATTCCTGCCGTTCCAGCATTTCGTGCCGTCATCGTTATTCGCAGGGAAAATAGCCCGATTCACCTCTGGCCGGTTACGTAACGCCGCACCACGCAATGTAGCGCTCTGGTGGCGTTCCCATGACGTCACGCCTGCCGGCCAAACGCCTCATCAGTCATCGCGTATAATAATAATAATAATAATAATAATAATAATAATAATAAAAACAGCACGTTGCGTCCGCAGATTTCTGATCCGAGGACGGAAAACACCGAACCATCCAGTTCGTAAATCGGTGCGGCGTGGAACGTCCCGCCGGATTACTCGCGTAATCCGATTCTGCTCCAGTTTTGTCTCGGCCAGACCCGACGAGTCGATCGCGCTCCTGCGCGCCGGGATTTGACGTGCGCGCCCAATAAATAAAACCACAAATCCCCGCAGTAACGCCACCGGGGCCGGAACCCGGCGGGCCGGACGGTGACGCCACCGCCTCGCTCGGCGGGGAGAAGCGAGGACGCGTCCGCGGGTTCGAGCGGCTCGGAACGACGCAGACCCGCTCCGCGATCGAGCGCGTCGTGGCTCGATTGAGCCCCGAAACTCGCTGGCGCGGCTCCATTGCAACTTTTCGCTCCGTCCAGCGGACCATGTTCTCGTCGGACTGAAGCGGGGAACCCGGGCCGAACCCCCGCGAGGCCGGACCCGGTTCCACACCCCCCCCGACCCCGCCTCGGAGGCTCAGTAATGCGGGCTGTTGCTGCTGCGGCGGCGGCGGCGGAGGAGGCGGCGGCGCAAGATGGCAGATTTTTATTGAGTTTGCGGCCGAAGTCTCGCCCGGTTCCGTGCCATGAATAGCGGGGAGTCCGGCGCCGATGGCCCCCGTGTACGAAGGTGAGACGCCGCGGCTCTTCCCGCCTGTCAGGTCCCCTCCGGTAAATACTCCCGGTCAGCGGCGGCCGGGGCGAGAACGCGTCTCTCTGGCGGGATTTAAAACGTCGTCTCGGCCGCAGAATCCGCCGGTTAAATCGCCGTTTTATTACGTTATTACGCTCGGACGCGCTTGTTTGGAAGGTGCGTGTTTTGGAGCGAACTGGGCCGTGATCCTCCTCCTCTTCTTCTTCTTCTTCTTCCTCCTCCTTTTTATTATGAATATTATTATAATTATTTTGTAACCGGCAGTCCGAGAATCGCCGCGTTTATTGCCGTTTGGACGGAACCGGGCTTAATTGGCGCCGCTGCGCCCCCTGGCGGACGCGGCTTCTGCGCAGCGCCGACTACACTCCGCCTGTGAGTGAGTGTGTGTGTGTGTGTGTGTGTTGTGAGTGTGTGTGTGAGAGACCCGCTTTCACGGTTCTGTAGAAACGTACAGTAACGAGGAATTATTTCTGGCGCCCAGAAGATTCGCTCCTAATCGCGTTTTTATGAGCGAACTTCGAAACGGGGAGGAGCCTGTGGGCATGATTGACAGCTGCGCAGGAATGAAGCCCCTCCTGCCAATACGCCACACGCCCAGGTGTTTTAACTGTTGCGTGTAATTTGCATATGTAAATAAGGGCCTGGCCTCGGACCCAGGTCAGGTGCTGATGTTCGTAAACGTAAAGTTCCGCGTTGCGGCTACGAGTGTGACGCTGAGCTGAACCCGCTGTCTGTTAATGTCAAACTCAACACTGATTGGTCCAACTGGACTTGTACTCGGGTGAATTAATATCATTCAAATTTGGGTTCTGGACCTCGTTCCCGCGGGACCGTACGTGTCTTCTGGTCGGGGGGACGTGCTGCTTTCTGTTAATTTTCCCGCGGCGCCGGCTGACGGGCAGGTACCGATCAGCTTGATGGACGGATGGCTGGACGGGCCCAATGGGCTCTCTTAACCCCACGATCCCGTTTCCCGTGTGGCGGGGACAAAAGGGGACCCCGGTGCTCCCTTCCAGCGTCCCAGCGGCTCTTAGACCTGAATTACGGTTAAAACGATGAGCGGCGGACCGGCGTTGTCCTGTCCCTTCGCCAGATCCTCTCCGTCCGCGCGGTCCAACTTCAGGGATTTAGGATCTGGAAAAGTCCGGCTCTTTCAGGTCAAGATATTCCCCGTACGGCGGGACAGACGGGCGGACGCGCCTGTAGGTCCCGCGTAGCCCGAGTTTGGACAGATGGAGGACTGATCCAGGGGGCTCAGGCACCGACCCAAACTAGCAGGAGGACGGATGTCTGCTGAAGGGGCCGAGGGACCGATCTCCCACACGGACATGCGTGATCTCGCAGCGGCGAAAAGGCCGATTACTTTTAATCTAAAATAACTCGAGACGTTAAATCCGCATATTTCACAAATTGAGTTATGTCAGATTTTACATGTATTTAAAATGAATATTTTTGTTTAGTTTGTTTTGCCTGTCTGGGTCCCCAACGTGGACCCGGCCAGACGTCTGGTTGTGTTGGACGCCAGCTCGCTCCTTATCTGCTGACCCCGAACTGGACGGGGGGTTCGGAGTCCCCCCCAGACGGGCGGACGTCCCACGTCGAGGGGACTTTAAATCACCGGCAGGAGACGGGGCAGAATTTACATTTTACGTTTACGGCATTTACCAGACGCCCTTATCCAGAGCGACTTACAGTCAGTAGCTACAGGGACAGTCTCCCTGGAGACACTCAGGGTTAAGTGTCCTGCTCAGGACACAATGGTAGTAAGGGGGATTCGAACCCGGGTCTTCTGGTTCATAGGCGAGTGTGTTACCCACTAGGCTACTACCCTTCTTTATACCCCCCCGGCGGTGGGTTCTCGCTTCCCATCATGCATTTAGCTGAGACGTTCCCGCCGCTCCAGAGGGGACTGCGTTTCCCAGGAGGCCGCGCATGTTCAGTCATGGCATCGCTACGCGCTGCGCCAATATCGCATTCCGTTTTCGCAGCAGCACAGCACACGGTGACGCGGTGAAACGTGTTCTCTGTATTTAACATCACCCTTGGTGACAGTGGCCAGGCGCCTGGGCGCATTGTCCTGCACAGCTGATGCTCCAGATCGCTGTCGCCGGGGAGTCTGGGTAAAGTGGCGAAGTGGCTGAGGCACGATGGACGGATGGCCCATTTTTGGACATGGTTTGTGTTCATTGATGCCTCCAGAGTTCAAGCGGTGAAAATCAACACGGTGGCGATGGTGGGCGTGGTCACGTTTGTGGCGTAGGGGGTGCCACAAATGTCAATCATGCCTTCGGGCTCCTCCCCCCTTTGAACTGTCTTCGTAGGGACATGATCTAAGTTCATCTCCTGTGTGTAATTACATGGCAACAAGAAGGTTCTGTTTGGTGGGTCTCCAGCAGTCTGGTTATTTTACAGCTACTGACCAGGATGGGAGTCGGGGGGGTTCGCCTCGTCTCCGAGTTGGTTTTTTTGTGGTGATGAGAAGGTACGGGACCTGCTGTGTGTGTGTGTGTGTGTGTGTAAGACTGTTAAAGAGCCCTTTACTGATCCTCACCGCGCAGCTCTGGACTCTTGGTCTGAGGAACCGAGATGGTGGGAGGTGCGTGTGGATCAGAGGGTTTTTTGGTCTTCTGAGATGTTCTTTTGTGTGTGTGTGTGTGTGAGAATGAACCAGGTAAAGGACAAAGACGTCCGTATGCGATGTGCTTGTGTGTGCCAGAGGGACGGGACGTGGTTCTGTGTGTGTGGAAGGAACACGCCCATCTGAGTAAAGTCAGAAAAAGGCCAGCCCCTGACCTTTACTTATGAAAGCGTGACCTTTCCAGACTCTCCCTCACCACGTCGGCCAGACGGTCGGAATTTATTTTGTTGTTTTTGAGCGGCAACATTGCCAAAGGCCCTGGTGGCGACGGCACGTTGCCGGGGGAGACGGTGCGGCGTTGGCCTCCCTGTTGAAGGCCCCGCCCCTCTCCGTCTCCGCCGCCTGATGGATGCTCCCTGCCTGCTCGTCCTGAATTACAGGAAGCGTCCAGCTCGGAAGATGGAGACGCAGTGAGAGACGCGACGGAGGAGGGGGGCGGGGTCCAGGGAAGCAGGGTGTGTGTGTGTGTGTGTGTGTTGTGGGGGTTAAGGCTCTGAGGCCTTATCTCTCTCCACCTCAGTCTGGGAGTGTGAGAAGTGAGCTCTTTATCTCTCTCTCTCACTCACACACACACACACACACAAGCAGGCTGAGGTAGCGGCTGATAGGCCACCAGGGCCGGTGTGGTCGTCAGGGTCGTTAATGCAGGCGCTCAGGAAGAATGTTCCAGAAACAGACCGATTGGGTTTGCCTCATTGTGGGCGGAGCCTGTCCAGCCATGCTGTGCGTGCGCTTCTGCTTCTGTGACAGTCCTAGTTTAGTTAATGATCATTAAAAAATGGTCGTGTCATGATTAGTGTAATTGGTCTTTCTATGTGATCAAGGATACTTTGAAAATTAAGTGATTGTGAGACGCTGCAGCACAGCACACGGTGACACGGTGAAACGTGTCATCTGTATTTAACCATCACCCTTGGTGAGCAGTGAGCACCATGATAGGCGTCCGGGGAGCAGTGTGTGGGGACGGGACCGTCATGAAGGGGACCTCAGTGTGTGGGGACGGTCGGTGATTCGAACCGGCCACCTTCTGATTACGGGGCCGCTTCCTTAACCGCTAGGCCACCACTGCCCCCGCCCCCGCGTGTATTTATCGTTAACTGGCTCATGGCGGCAGCCGGTACGGCGGCCGGTTTTTGCCGGTTTTGGTTCAGGTTTGTCACATGACGTCACCGAACTCTGATGCTGTGAAGATTGTCGCACGATCACAGTGGAAAGTGACATCACGACTTGAACACTGCAGACAGTGACGTGCGCGTCGGTGATTATTGGCGAGGCTCGGTGTGAAATATTTTACTTGAGAGAATGGATCCTGCCGCCAGAAACCACCGATTCCATTGACATCTGAGCGTCTTCCCGCGTCCTCGCAATGTCCCTCATTCGCTGCTAACAGTCCTGTCTGCCAGGCCGCCTCCCAAAGAATCTGCATATTGCGCCTCCCTTTCGGTCTTTACTCGTCCCTTCTGGTTGGTTTTGTGGCTCTTTGCCGCTCTTGATGTTCCGCCAGTCTCCTAGTACAGTGTGTGTGTGTGTGTGTGTGTGTGTGTGGTTCCTTTATTTCGTCTCAGGTGGACGTTTTGCAGAATTCTGGTAGGACTCAGGATCAGGATGTTTCTAATGGAGATCATTTTTATGGTTGTGACGTCTGAATGTAAAATGGCGGGGGCGTGTCCTGCTGTTTTCCGATGGATCTTGGAGGCGTGTCTCGCCTCTGAGAAAACGTGCTGTCCCGTCTCCTTGGTAGGATAATAAAGTTACTGAGGACGAAGATGAGTGCCAGCGCCACGCTCTCTGGTTCAGTGGCCCACCTCGCATTGCATTATGGGTACTCGTATTACTGCAGATGTTCATCCAGCTCAACACGTGCTTTACACACACACACACACCTGTACACACCGCAGCTCCACGGCAGAACGGAGGCGCACCGGTCACCTGTACGGGTCCAAGGGCACGCGTTGGACGGGCATTTCCTGTTGTGACATTTCGTAAAGAATCTGGTGTAAACGGGCGAAATCCTCCGGAACGATTCGATTAAAGTTGCGTTCTTGCTCGCACACTTTCAATTTTCTTCCTCTCTTAAAAGGTGGACGTAGGTCCTGCAGAACGTTGACAGCGCTCAGGCATACACACGCACACACACACACACACACACACACACACACACCAGAAAAAAGGCGCAGGATTTGACAGTTTGATAAACAGGCTGCAGACAGTGAGAGGGAGCAAAGGAAGCGTCTGTCTGTCTTCTGTCTTTCTGTTTCTCCCGCCCTCTGTCAGTGTGTGTGTGTGTGTGTGTGTGTGTGTGTGTGTGTGTGTGTGTGTGTGTTATGTGGACAAGAACAGGCCTGTGGTTCCGTGTTATCAGACGCTGCCCTGTCCCGACCTGTTTACCGCCTCACATGGGACTCTTGTTTTAATTTCAGATAGTCATCATACACACACACACACACACACACACACACACACACACACACACATACATCCGGTTTCTTGTGTGTGTTTGACTGATGAAGGTACACAGAGGAAGAGGCGAGCGAGACAGAAAAAAGGAAATCCAGAGCACACACAGATGATGGATGGTGGCAGAGAGCAGCATTAAACACACACACACACACACACACACACACCGTCATTACTCACGTCCTCCTGTCACTGTGTGTGTGAGAAATTATCAACACACACACACACACACACACACACACACACACACACACAGACCCATGCATGTCCTCATGAAACTGGCCTGTTCTGGACAATGATCTGTGGGTAGCAGCAACACTGTGTGTATGTGTGTGTGTGTGTGTGTGTGTGTGTTAAATCAGCACATTGATCTTCGGTAGTGATGATTGTCATTTGCGTTATTTCTAAAGGACTTCGTAGAAGATTCGTAGCTACTCTGGTTAGTCAGAAAAACCCAAAATAGCAAAACGGACATTTATTTTAATTCAAGATATATATTACATGTGTTCATTAGACAAATGTTGGATTATTGGGATCTATTTAGCAGTTAGAGCCCAGCCCCAAGTGACCGGGTGTGGTTAGAATTATTCGTAAATAACGGCTGGTTACGTAACCCCGTTTGGCGGCGTCAGGCGTACTTTAAAACGTTATAAAAGGCTGCTGCTGCATGTTCGGTCCGGTTCTGCGCGTTAAGGTGACCCCGTCCCGTGTCCTCGCCGTCCCGGGGGCCGCCAGAGGACTGCAGGTGGGCTGGGCGGAAATAAGAGAAATTGGGGCGCGGACGCCCGGGGCGCGGGGCGATAATACTTCGTCTAGACGCGCCGAGGCCACTTCATTAGGCCGCTGGTTCCAGATTCTGACTGCCAGCACCCACATCGCCATGGATACGTCTCAGTGCACCCCATATAGGGTCGGAGATGTCTCACACACACACACACACACACACACACACACACACACTCACTGCTCTCTACACTCGGTAAACGTTGGCGATATCGGAATACCAGGTCGGCGTTTACGCATTTCAGATCTGGACTCAAATTAAAACCAGCTTACAGGGAGGCGTCAGTCCTCGTCCCGTCCCGTCCCGTCCCACACGCCGCTCCTACACAGAGAAGATTAGCCGACCTTCGACCTGAGAAATAATCCCGGTGGAAGCAGATCACCATCACACACACACACACACACACACACACACACACACACACACACAGCCCTGCACACGTTTGGACAGAATAAGCGTGTAAAAGTGCGCGGTCCAGCCACCGTAGGCCGCTGTGTGTGTGGAGGTGGGAAACCGTCCCTCGGAATTCCGTCCCTTTTCGGAGGGTCGCTGGCCCGCCCCGCTGTTTAATTACTTCCTCGTCTGCCATTCAGAGCCGTTACCGTGCTGGGAAGTGGCGGCCACCGCCAAATCCCCGGGATTGAGGCTGGCGCGGCGTTCCCGGGACCAATTACGGACCCAATTATTTATAGCGTAATCCAGGCGGTGACATCTGGCGCAGTGTTTTATGGGATTATGGGGTGTCTCCTCATTGGCCAGGACCATCCGTCACACTCCCGTCAGCCTCCTTAATGGGTCGGGATGAGCGTGTGAAGGCGCGGCCGGTAACCCAGCGGAAAATTACGGTGAATTGGTCAGGATTGGGATACCTGTGTTTCCGTCCAAAAATGCATTTTGTTTTTTTAGTTGTTACTCTAATTATTGGGATTGATGAGGTAAAATTTTCACTTATTTATTTATACTTTATTAATCCCGAACGAAATTGCTTCTCTGTATTTAACCGTCACCCTTGGTGACAGTGGGCACCATGACAGGCGCCCGGGGAGCAGCGTGTGGGGACGGGACCTTCATCAAGGGGACCTCAGTGGCACAGTGGCGGATCGGGATTCGAACCGGCAACCTTCCGGTTACGGGGCCACTTCCTTAACCGCTGGGACACCGCTGCCCCTTAATATGAGCCGGTGGTGCGATGGACGAATATTTCACTCGAACTCTGACCTCACTGGTGGGTTTTTATAGCGGCTTTTCCACGGAAACCGGCAGCTCCTCTCCGCCGCGTCTGGCTTTTCCTGACGGACTGCAGGATGTTCACATCCGCTGAAGGAGATAAGGCCGTTTCTCTCACGGTTCATCTGTTTATTCGGAGCATGGAGAGAAGAGCTGCGTCGCCCATTCACTCAGTCGGGGGACCTGATATACGATTATAGGGACCCCCCCCCGGTCCCCATAATAACAGTTCATATTATGTGCAGTTAGGCCGGAGTCCTGCTGATCTGCACCACGTGGGCAGCAGGTTGAGGGTCTGGCGCGTGTGGGTGTGCGGACGTATGTCGAGCTCGTGGAGTGGAAGCGTGAACAGGTGGTGTGAGGCACGTTCCTACACACGGAACCACACTTTTTTATGTCCGGATGATTGAACTGCGCCCCTTTAGCTCTCGATGTTCTCTGAAATCGAATAAAAGTAGGTAGGTAGGAGCCTAGTAGGTAACACACTCGCCTATGGACCAGAAGTCCAAGGTTCAAACCCCACTTAGTACCATTGTGACTTAACTCTGAGTGTCTCCGGGGGGGGGACTGTCCCTGTAACTACGGACTGTAAGTCGCTCTGGATAAGGACATTGGAATGTCCACACTCCTGCGTTTGATGTACAGGCTTCGTGTGGAGAAAGTGTCCGATGTCTTCGCGTCTCACTCATGGGTCCTTTTGAAGCTGTAGATGTGGCTCGCGATGGAAAAGCGCATCCATTAATGAGGGGTGATTGCTGTTGAGTAAAGGCAACCCAGCGGGGGGGGGGGTAAACGTGCCCCGGCGCTCATCTCTCTCTCTCTCTTCGTTTCCATGGCGGCGCTACACACGGTTGTATCAGACATCACCAGTGGTCACTTTCTGACCAGTGCTTAACATTTAACCAACTAGCGTAGCGTGGAAGCTTGGGGGACGTCGGGCATGTTCCCGGTGTCCCCTCTTGTCCCAAATTCAGTAAATTCTGCCATCTGCGGGCCGTATGCGACAGGAAAAGTGATGTTGGTGTAAAAACGTGGTGAGGAAAGTAACCGGTTTCTCTCCGCCTCTCTCCGCTCAGGTATGGCCTCACAAGTGCAGGTCTTCTCCCCTCACGCCCTGCAGTCCAGCGCGTTCTTTAGCGTGAAGAAGTTGAAGGTGGAGGCCGGCTGCGGTTGGGAAATGACCGGCTACGCCTCCCATGCCGCCAAGGTGTATCCCCAGCAGAGCAGCAAGGGCGCGGCCCAGATGGGCCTGAACGCCACGCTCCCGTACGAACAGGCGCTCGTCTTCCCGGCCAGCACCGGTCACATCGTGGTGGCCTCGGCCAGCAGCACCGGCGCGGGGGCGGGGCACAACCTGACGCGCCGCAGCACCGTGAGTCTGCTGGACACGTACCAGCGGTGCGGACTGAAGCGTAAGAGCGAGGAGCTGGAGCAGCCACTGCCGCCGGCCGACCACGGCAGCGTGCAGATCGTGGAGGAGCAGCCGTCCCTCGCGGTCCAGACCGCGCCCGGGAGCGGCGCGGCCGCGGCCCCCGCTGCCGCGGCGACGACGACCAACTCCACCGCCGCGTCGAAGAACGGCGGAAGCAGCGGCGAGGGCGACTACCAGCTGGTGCAGCATGAGGTGCTCTGCTCCATGACCAACACCTACGAGGTGCTGGAGTTCCTGGGGCGCGGCACGTTCGGCCAGGTGGTGAAGTGCTGGAAGCGCGGCACCAACGAGATCGTGGCCATCAAGATCCTGAAGAACCACCCGTCGTACGCGCGACAGGGCCAGATCGAGGTCAGCATCCTGGCCCGGCTGAGCATGGAGAGCGCCGACGACTACAACTTCGTGCGCGCCTACGAGTGCTTCCAGCACAAGAGCCACACCTGCCTGGTGTTCGAGATGCTGGAGCAGAACCTGTACGACTTCCTCAAGCAGAACAAGTTCAGCCCGCTGCCGCTCCGGTACATCCGGCCCGTCCTGCAGCAGGTCGCCGCCGCGCTGATGAAGCTGAAGAGCCTCGGCCTGATCCACGCCGACCTCAAGCCCGAGAACATCATGCTGGTGGACCCCACCCGGCAGCCGTACAGGGTGAAGGTCATCGACTTCGGCTCGGCCAGCCACGTGTCCAAGGTGGTGTGTTCCACCTACCTGCAGTCCCGCTACTACAGGTGAGTTCCTCCTCTCCGTTCTGCTGTGAGCGGCAAAGCCGGGCCTCTTTGAAGGTTTCGTGTTCCTCACGGTAAAACCTGGTGAAAGGATCTAGTTTGGCCTTCGAAAACGGACATTACTCGGTTTTGTCTGGTAGACTTTAGGAAATACAGCTTGCTGAGAGGTAATTTAGCGCGGCCCCTGTCCCCTGGGGCTCTGGGTGGGAGGTCATCCGAAGTTCTCCGGTGATACCCTGCCCTCCTGTAATCCACACCAGAAGCCTGCCATGCTTTCCCACGCGGCATTGCAGCCCCGGCCGTAAAGGAGCCCCTCGCCGAGGAGATCCGGGTACCGTATGATGCGGGACGTTTAAACGACACCCTGTATCTCTATCACCTGTGAGATGTTGACAGGACCGTAGTCTTCCCAGGTTCCAAGACCCAGGTTCAAACCCCGCTTACTACCATCGTGTCCCAGAGCAAGACACTTAACCCTGAGTGAGTGTCTCCAGGGGGGGACTGTCCCTGTAACTACTGATTGTAAGGCGCTCTGGATAAGGCCGTCTGATAAATGCGGTAAATGTAAACAGATCAATAAGTTTTTGATTCGTCCAAACTGTTTTATTTTCTTTCTTACAAAAAGCAGCGGCGTGGCTGGGAATTGGAGGCGAGGTCCGTGCCAGCGATCAGCCCGAGCGGGCTTGAGCGATTGGCAAGCCGCGCACTTGGCCTTGTGCGAAACCCGCCGTCTGCCTCGCCCGTCGGGGCGCGAGGGACGAGCCGACAGACGAAGCGATTACAATCCGGAGTTCGGGAGCTCCTCTGTTTCTGGCCTCGGGGTGAAGAGAAGGAAAGAAATAATATTATGCCGCCTCTTTGCCTGCTTTTGAAGTAAAACTGAGGCTTTCCGCTTCGGGATTTAGGAACAGACCCGTAGGCCTGTTGACAGGATCAGTGCAGCGTGGGAGGAACAGCTTCCGGTCGTTTCCGGTAAAATACTTCATTAGGCAGCGAGAGGGGCCTTTCAAAATTAGCTTCGAGAGCCGTTCTGCAGAAGTGCAGATTTGTCCCTTTTGCCATAATTATTGCTGTAAAAGAACCAGGTGACCAACAACCATCACTTACCGAGCCGGCCACAACTCTCCACCTCCTGATATAGTTTTTGCGTCGCCGGCCATCTTTGGTGCCGTGGTGGCATTCTAAATAAGAATCGGGCTTCTGAAAATGTTCCTACGATCTGATAAGCACAGGCCGGCATTCGAAGTGGTGCATTTTACGAGGAGAAGCGTTGCATAAGGTCCGGCCGACTGAGGCGGCACTCACTGCGTTCCCAGCCGTCTATTTGTTTTGGCTCAGCCGTAAATCCTCGGGATGGTTGAGCTTTAAACGGCTGCGCTCTGTGCACCAAATGTTCCCTTTTTGCATGTTTTGTAACAGCGGCGCAGCCATCTGTGGTTTTAAAGAGATTCCTCCAGATCCCTTCTACCTGGCCGTGTCAGATGTTCGGGGCTCCGGTCGGCCCAGGTTCGCCCGTCCTGCTGGAATTTGATCTGTCAGCCGTGGCCGTTTTGGTTCTTCAGTCGTGCCGGGGGGCTTCCATGGTTGATCCATCGAGGTTCCGCTGTGGAAGATTGACGGGAGCAAATGAGATGGTGGCGGTGGTGGTGATGAAGGCGAGCAAAACTGGCTCCCACAGAAGACCCGGCAGGAGACCCACTAACCGTCTAAACCGACAATCTGCAGCCGCTCAACCGAATCTTACTCGTCAACTACAGCTTTTTAAAATCCCGACTTTCTTCGTATGCACTACGCCGCTCGATGTCACTCGTCGGCTTTAAACCGGAGGCTGGCCTCCATTTGACCTCCTCACCATCTGTTTTCACATCTGCCAAGAACTGCAAATCGAATTAACGTTTCGCTGAAAAAGCTAATTTACAATGCGCAAAACACTTCTGCCGATCATCGAAACAAACATATGAAGTTCATCTCCACTGACCGTCCATTTACTGCGCCACCCGACCCAGCCCGGCTAAAATGATGGAAATTGAGTCCGAACCAACATTTACAGCTCTACTCTGGAGATAGTAGCCTCTGGGTGGTAGTAGCCTAGTGGGTAACACACTCGCCTATGAACCAGAAGACCCGGGTTCGAATCCCACTTACTACCATTGTGTCCCTGAGCAAGACACTTAACCCTAAGTTGCTCCAGGGGGACTGTCCCTGTAACTACTGATTGTAAGTCGCTCTGGATATGGGTGTCTGATAAATGCTGTAAATGTAAATGGGGATCTGAGGCAGGTATGTTTATGCAGCCGCCAACATAACTAGCAGACCCTGGTCCAGTAGAAGGATTGCAGTGGTTCTGTCACTCGTCCAACACGGGGTCCGTCACTTTTTGCGCTGCACATGGCAGAAAGTTATTTTAAAAAATGTAGCGCGGCCAGCCAATCAGTCAGGTCTCTATCGAGAAACCGTGATTGGTTGCCTCTCTGGTGCTCCCTGCATGGCCGACACGTGCCTTGTTGAGCATTGATGCAACGTGACGTGGTACAGGAAACGGTGGACCGTGATTTGCAGTAGTTGCACGATTATCGGACACCTGTGATCGAGTAAAAATGGCCAAAGCTGATCATCGTCATAGAATTTTGTCAAATTTTGATCGGACCTCCCTGCAGACAAGCCACAGTCTTGTTTGTATATGAAGTCTCTACACTTGCAGCCCCCGAAATCGGCCTGATCCCCCCCCCGGTAAGACTCGAATACGGTCTGTCGGTGTTCACCCTTCCAGCTTTTCTGGACTCTTTCCCTCACCGATCTCTCGCCATCCATTTAGTGCCTGCGACTGTAGCCCTTAATGGCCTCTGTCGCTCTCCTGTCCTCGGGGGCTTCTCCATTGTCACTCCCCCCGCCTCTTTCTTTCTGGCTGCCATCATGCACCGCCGCCTGTTTCGACGAGCTCAGAACCGTCTGATTCTGAGCTATTTTGGGTTTCGTCAGGGTGCTGGTAAAATGTATTTCCAGTTGCCAGTTGAAGAACTTTATTTTAACGTTCCATTATTTCTGATAAAGCACTGATTGTGTTACCGTGTCGTGCGATAAATGTCAATTTTTCAACATCAGATCCCATCCCTCCGTATCCCAGCGTACTGCGGATCCCTGATTCCAGCTTCCAGGGCATATGGTGAGAATCTGTGCCCGTCACGGACAGGTGCTGTAATGAAGCAGGTTGCCAGTAGTTACTGCTCTGTGAAGCGTGCACTGTGGCGGCGTCCGGATCGGGTTCCGCCCGGAGAATACGGGTTGGCCGGAGCCAGGCCCATGCATTGTTTACCTGCCGATAAAATGCCAAACGTCGGCTCGTTCCGGCACGTTCTTGCATGATGCTTCATTTCAAAAATTCCCATGAGGAATATGGTGACTGATGGGGGGGCTCCCTCATTTAATCCCCTCCCCGGGCAGCACAAACTTGCCTCCAGCGTGCAGGAGGTGGTGCGGACCTGCTGACCACACAGTCACCAACAACTGGAGACCAGTGACTTGTACCTCAGTGCCTCAGCCGTCAGGAGTTTAGGACCAATGTGATTGCAGTCCATCTTCTGAGCACACCCCTCTATTGCATGGCTCTCACTGCCTCCAGAGAGCATGAAACATCATGAAGGGCTCCTTGTCATGGCCGGTTCCAACTGCTGCCATCAGGCGAGAGATACAGGAGCGTTAAAACCAGGACGGACTAAACAGAAGCTTCTACCTGGTTGCTATCGGGGCATCTTCTATAATGTTTCTGCTTCATGTTAAATAGGGCAGTAAGGCTTCTACCTCACCATTCTATTTAAATGTTATTAATTTTGTGTTTGTGTTGGGGCAGCGGTGGCCTAGCGGTTAAGGAAGCTGCCCCGTAACCAGAAGGTTGTCGGTTCGAATCCCGATCTGCCAAGGTGCCACTGAGGTGTCATGAGCAAAGCACCGTCCCCACACACTGCTCCCCGGGCGCCTGTCATGGCTGCCCACTGCTCACTCAGGGTGATTGGTTAAATGCAGAGGACAAATTTCACTGTGTGCACCGTGTGCTGTGCTGCTGTGTATCACATGTGACAATCACTTTTTTTTTTTTTTTTTTTTTTTAATATACCTCTCTGTATTTGTACTTGTTACAATGACTGTAAAGATATTCAGATTCTACTGAATTGCTCTGGATAAGGGCGTCTGATACATGCTGTACATGTAAACGATTCTGAAAAGCCGCCTTAACCCCGGAACACCTGAAATAAACCCCCAAGCAAGACCTCTGCTGCGGGCGTAAAATACGTAGTCGGCACATGAGGGCGCGGGCGGAGCCCTGATGACAGGAAGCCTGTTTGCACATCTTCAGAGTCCCCCCGCAAGGTCAACGGCAGATCACGTCCCCTTAGAGACACGGTGTCTAGGACTGGACCCCCCCACCCCCTGCCCCGACAGCTGTGCGGTCGGAGCGAATCGATCTGTCTTGACCTTCCATTTGTGACTTGCCAAAGATCAGGAATGCACTTTTCTTGTAAAAGTGGAGACGTTTTGCTTCAAGAGTCGCTGGGGTCGAGGGGTTGGGTGGGGTTGGGTTGGGTTGGGTTTAGGCTCAGTAAACAGAGGCAGGGATTGGCGGTCCCTTTATCCCCGCCTCCAGCACCCGTACTTTGTCCTTGTGCAGAATGTCAGAATCTCAGACGGCCTTGCAGGTTCCCATGAAGTTCAGGGCCCAGTTCCCCTTCAGTTGTTTTCTCAGTTGGAACAATTTGCTAATGTTTGTGTATGAGGGCAAATAGTTTGGCTAATTTGTGCCAGTCCAGGATCCTCTCTCTCTCTCTCTCTCTCTCTCTCTCTCCCTCTCTCTCTCTCTCTCTCTGTGTGCACACTTTAAACTCTGAACAGACTCTGGTATGAGTACCTGCACTGTGTTCTAAACTCATGTTACACAGTCTGTGTTCCATTAAATGGCTTTGTTTAGGTTGGGCGTGATTGACCTGCAGAGGGAACAATTTGTTGCACGACCAACAAATTTATTGAAACAAGGCACGTAGGCCAAAAACAGAAGCAGAAACTTGCAGTGAGATGGTGGCAAAGTAAGTTTGTGCAGACCAGAAGCAAGCTTTAAAGGAAGTAGATAATGGTAGACAAAAAGACCGTGAGAGCAGGCATGAATCTCTGGAAATTCTACTTGGAACGTCCTAATTGAAATGGATGCCACCACCCCCTATTTCAAAATCAAAGGGCCAGTGGAAGCGGCCCTGTGATCAGAAGGTTGCGGGTTCGAATCCCGATCCCCACACACTGCTCCCCGGGCGCCTGTCATGGTGCCCACTGCTCACCAACTGTGACCGATAAATACAGAGGAAACGTTTCATTGTGTCACCGTGTGCTGTACTGCAGTGTCTCACAATGACAATCACTTCTGTCTGTAGCTAATTCATGTTTCATAGGTTACAATCGATTAGTCAATTGAACCAGCGTTTTGTTGTTGCTGAGGGTGAAAGGTCAAGTGAACAGAATTTTAAAAATGCAGCCTTTTTAGAGCAGTCAGCTTATTATGAAGACCACGTGAGACCCTGTAGGACCCCTCTGCCATCACGGATACCGCTTGGATTAGCCGCATCTTGTTTCCATGTCCCGTGTGTTGGGCCTTGGACCTTTAGCCCTGTCCTCGTCCTTCAGTTTTATCCGCGTCTCTTCACTCCTTCAGAAGACGAGTTTGTGTGAATATTGTTTTCTGCTCTTTGGCCCAGCTGTGATGGGGAGTGCTCCGTCGCTCGCCGCCGAATGAATAATTTAGCGTGATTAAAAGCCTTACGCAGTAGAAATACATCAGTACGGATCATATTGCAGCGGTTGGAGCCGCCGGCGTAATTTGTTTGGAGAAATAATTACTCATGTATTGAGCCGCTGTTAATAATTGAAAGGGTTGGCGTTTGAAAATGTGAAGAGTGGGTTCCAACTCGCTGGGCCTCCAGACTCAAAGCTTTCTGATTGGCCGGGGGACGGAGGTCAAGGGAAAGGTTTCTTTTAGGTCCTCTTATCACTAGGCTGATAGAGTGTGTGCTGATTCGGTGGTCGTGCTGTTTGTGTTACACGGATGGATTTGGGAATAAATCCGTATAGCACGGTGGTTCTCAGAGGTCCACACCACCTCCCACAATTCCCTGCCCTCTCATGGGCCCAGTCAGTGTTTCCCTTTATCCTCCCGTGCTTTTGAAGAGGTACGTCTCCTCTGTACATGATGCTTTTGTCATTTTGAAAAATTTAGCATAATAAAAAAATTATTCTATTGGCACACATGAGTGTGCATACATGCGCTTCTTTTCCCAACATGCACTGCATGTGTCCTGAGCCTGTGTCCCTGTGCATCGGCTGCTTAAGCACTTTAGACTCATTAATGTGTAAAAGAGGCGCCGGGCCGCAAGACGACGCGTTTGCCCAGCGCGTCTCTCTCTCTCTTTCCACTCGATCACCCTTTAACGCGTCAGGGTTCGAAGGAGGGGGGCGCATTAATAACCCGGTCTCCGGACGTATTTATAACACGTCGCTCCCTCGGCTTCAGGCCCACGTTAGTGGCGGCTCTGCCCTCCTCTTTCTCACCCCCTTCCTTGCCCTTCCTGGCTGCCCTCCTCACGCCCCCACTGCGGTAGATTCGGCGGATTACCCCGCGGGATGTGTTTGTGCGCCCCGCGATTTCACAACAGCGTTGGCCGCCCTTGGAAAAGCGGTGAAAGTTTCCTGTGCCGCTAAAACGCTTTATCAGACTCTCATTCTACATTAAATGTATGGCTCCACCCACGCTGCATTAAGTGCATGCCTCCAACCTCTCACGTCCTTAAATGTGTGTCTACACCTGTGTTGCATTAAGTGCATGCCTCCACCCTCACGTCATTAAAAGTATGGCTCCACCCATGCTGCATTAAGTGCATGCCTCCACCCACATGCCATTAAATGTGGCGCTCCACCCACGCTGCATTAAGTGCATGCCTCCAACCTCACGTCATTAAATGTGTGTCTACACCTGTGTTGCATTAAGTGCATGCCTCCATCCTCACGTCATTAAACGTGGGGCTCCACCCATGCTGCATTAAGTGCATGCCTCCACCCTCACGTCATTAAATGTGTGCCTCCACTCGCACTGCATTAAGTGCATGCCTCCACCCATGCTGCATTAAGTGCATGCCTCCAACCTCACGTCATTAAATGTGTGGCTCCACCCATGCTGCATTATGTGCATGCCTTCACCCACCATTCCCCCCGATCTCATTCCTTGTCTCTCTGTGGCCTCAGAGTCGACAACAAAAAGAGGTTGGATTGGCCCTCCAGCTCTCTTTAGTACACAGACACAAAAACACACACACACACACACACAGTCATGCCAGCACAAGGAGCACAAAAACTCCCAACATCCCAACTGTCCTGCATCATTCATCATGTCTCCATGGAAACGGAGGCACAAAGAGATGGTCCTATACAGAGTGCTCTGTGTGTGTGTGTGTGTGTGTGTGTGTGTGTGTGGGGTGAGGGGGCTGACCAAGACGACTAGGATTAGAAGAGCCGTGTAAGGATAAGAGAGCAGTTGAGGACTGCTGGAAATTCCACTTTTCATTCTCCACGCTGCAGCCACATCATCCCACCGTTGCTGAGGCCCGACATGCCGGTCATAGGTACAAGTCTTGGTCATTAATACACGGAGCACCGTGCATTACATTCATTTTATCCAAAGTTACATTCAGAACAGTCAGAGGTCTTGGAGTAACATCTGTTTAATAAGATAGTGCATGGAGTTCATGTCCAGAGCTGCAGGATATGTGTAAATTGGGCAGGTGTAGAGGACTAGGATGTTCTGTACCTGACCACAGTTGTCATTGGGGAGCCACAAATAAGAACCGCTTGTACTGAGAATTTCAGCGTTCCTCGATATCTACAGACTTGTTTAATGGAGTTACGACAAGTCCTTCCTGGTGGGCTGTGGGGGTCTCTGCTCCGTCCTGGTCCTCTGGTTCCCTTCACTCCTGTTGTGCATTCACAGCGCGGAGCAAGTCGATCATAAATTCATCCTCCTGGTTCCTGAGGGCGGCTGCTGACTGACAGAAGTGGCTGAAAGGTTTCCTTCAATCTGTTTGTTTGTTGGAAGTCAGGACAGGAGTGTGAGGAATGCATAATGAGCACTCCAGCCTGACCTGTGTGTGTGTGTGTGTGTGTGTGTGTGTGTGTGTGAGTGTGTGTGAGGGGACTGGCCAACTATAAGCAAACAGAGGGGAGCCATTGGAGTTCAGTAGAAGTAAAAACTGGCATGTGTGTGCAGATGAAGGTTCTGCGGTTCTAATGAACAGAGTCTGTGCTGAAGTAGCCACTCCAGGGCTTGCTTTTACATATCGGCCTTAGTGGTCCCCTAATATTATCTAATCTGGCTACAAGCTCCCCCAGCCACAGTATATTTTCTATTTCTGTCCCGTCGTTATATTGCTCACATCCATTTCTTTAGATGAATTAATGAATAAAAAAAGTAGAGAGCAGGTCACGGTCCAGAAGTAATTGATCATTTCTAACCCATCATTTATTATCATTACGTCTTAGCCATCACATTCGCCGCTTTCCTAATGAATAATTTCATATTAGCATGATTAATGTGTTTGTTGTCCAGGTCTAGACGTTTAATAGCGGTGTGTAGTGCAGCTGCTGTCGTATTTACAGTAATATCGTATCCCGAGCCACGTTCCTGCTGTAACAGGAACTTATCCGAACTAACCAAGGATGGAAAAAATTTCTCCATTTTTTTTTTTTTTTTTTTAAGTTTAACAAGGAAGCCTGAAGTTTAAATGAATCAAATGTTACCCGCTAGGCTACTACCACCCCATTTGGACCAATTGCAGTGTAGCAGATTTTATGAAAACTTTTTTCTGATTTTAGGAATAAATTAATATTTCTTGTTCTGTATTTGATGTTTGTGGGCTTGTTTCTAAGTGGAGATTCTGCATCTTATACGAGAGCCTGGAGAGGAGGCAGGGTGGAGGTGGCAGATTATTTTGGGAATAAATGCCAGATTATTGGCACGTCAGATCTTATTTAATGGAATTTAACTGGACCGGAGCTGCTGGCAGGCGAACGCTTTCCCATCAAGTCCAAATCCATTTGATGGGAGTATGGGGGTGTGTGTTTGTGTGTGTGTGTGTGTGTTTCACCTTCAGCACAGATGAGGTCATCTCCTACGCCACCGTTCCTGCCGATGAACTCTGCTCAGCTGCACTGATTGGCTGCTTAGGGGGGGTCACAGGAAGTCACCCAACATGTTTAATGTTGTGTGTGTGTGTGTGTGTGTGTTAGCATGTGCTGGTTTTTGGGGTGTGTGTGTGAATCCTAACCAGTTCATACAGAGTCACAAGATCCGATTACGATTCCAAAAAAGACAGAGAGAGAGAGAGAGAGAGAGAGAGAGAGACTGGGGCAGGACAAGGCTGCAGGCAAACCCGACCTTTTGAGTGAACATTTAGGTTAGAGAGTGCTGTGTGTGTGAGGACATGTGAGAGATGAACACACAAACAGGAACAAGATTAAGTGATTAATGAACATGTTTTGGGGTTCATGGGTGTAGTTACGTTTAAGGGGTACAGTGTTGTGTGTGTGGACTACATATAACCTTCCAGCGTGTCCTGTTTGGTTTAAAACAGACTACAACGGGATTGAATCTGAGGACAGACAAGCTGTGGTCTGGAATAATTTTAATGATATTTAACTGGATGATTGTCCCTAAATACTAACTGCTGCTCTGAAGTTTTATATATAAACATATTTTTACATTATGTATTAGTGTTTAATCTCTCTCTGAGTTTGATTCATTTCTCTCTCTCTCTCTCTCTCTCTCTCTCTCTGTCTCTTCCTCTCTCACCCTCTGTCTGTCATTCCCCTCCCCAAAGTCTAGATTTATCCAGGTTTCTTTGGAGATATGGAGCATTGCTAATTGAATTCCTTAATTGCCATCATAAGATGAGTGTGTGACCATCCCATTGATGATTTGTATGTGTTTTTATTTATTTAATACACACACACACACACACGTACATCAGGGGTGGAAGTTTGAAATGTTTTTATTTTAGAGTAAAAATCAAATTTTAATGTAATTTCTCTCTCTCCCTTCCTTTTTTTTAACCTCCATGTGGCTCATATCAGCCATTACCCATCATCCACCACACACCCCCACTGGTGGATTTTACTGATATTTTATTTTATGATTCCTAAGGAATGTGACCACACTGAACACCTGACAGAGGTGTGTGTGTGTGTGTGTGTGTGTGTGTTGCTATACAGTAGTGTTTATTAGAAGGGAGCAATCAGGGAGGAGAACGTGAAACTCGTGATGAATTTTAAGTGCTTTGTGTTTGTCGTCATTGGAAACAAGGAAACAATGAGTAAGTGTTCTTTGTCACACTTTTCTTTTCATCGTGTGTGTTTTGTGTGCAGGTGTGTGTGTGTGTGTGTGTTCGTGTTCATGCACACTTGCTCATTAACAGCAGTCTAGTCTGTCATTAACTCTGTCACCAATGCAAGATTGCTGTTCAGCGAGCACACTGGGTTAATGATTGTATGTGTACACACACACACACACACACACACACAGAGAGATGGTGGTTAACAGTAACTATACTTGAGATGATTGTGGGGTGTGTGAGGAAATGAATCTCCTGACATGCACCTTAGATGGTTCAGATCTCTTACACACACACTTTTAGAAGAAAAAGAGGGTAAAGATGGAGATGAATGTGGTTGTGTGTGTGTTTCTGGGTGACCAGGGCTCGGAGAATGCATGTCACACAGAATTTGATTAGCCTGACGCGTGTGACAGGAGGAGGAGGATGAAGATGAAGGTGGAATTACAGAGGGGGGAACAAAGGAGTGAGAGAGACTCTGTCCCCAGTTCACTTCATCATGGATTATGAGACAAATACAGCTCTCACACACACACACACACACACACACACACACACACACACACACACACAAAATGTTGCACTCCAAAGACAAATGAATACAAGAAGAATTAAAGGCCTGCGTGTGTAAATTATTCCATATAATAATAACAATGGGCGCAGCGGCCATTTTATGGCGTGTGCCTTTTCTCTTTTGTTTGTTTAGTTATACCAACATGCCTATGTGCATTATGGGAAAACCCGTCCGTACACTGCAGAGCGAGAGCAGTGGGCGGGGCTGCCGCGGTATCGGCATGTGACCTGCGTCTGTGCTGGTCTGCAGAAATAGAATTGGTCGTTTTTTCTTTTACTCGGCATCGGCAGTAGACGTGGGCGGGGCTTCTGTCTATATCGGCGCCATCCATGGAAGGTCACATCTGCTAGATCCGTTGTGACACGGCCAGAGTCGGAAGCTGCCTCTGCGCTCACGTGCAATCTGTACGTCTCTGTAGACATTTCAAGGCTCCACCCATTAAAGACCCTTTATGAGCGTTGCGGCGTGGCCTGCCGGGGATCCGGCGGGCCGGCTCGGTTCTAGGATGCCCTCTGGAGAACGCTGGACAACGCCTTCCACCCCATGCAGCTCCTTCAGTGGCAGGCCGCGGCACCCACGATGTGGGACGGAGATTCAGAAGGTCTAATAATAATAAAATCCCAAACCCTGCACTGACACCACTTGCAGCCTCACTCTACCCTGGAAGGGGGTCCCTCTCATCATCACTCCATCCCAACGTTTCTTCCTTTCTTTTTTTTTTTTTTGTGTGGAGTTTTTCCTTGTGTGCAGAAGTGTGAAGTGTGGGGGGTGTCAACTGTAGGGTCTGTCAAAGCCCATTGAGACGTACTGTATGTGATTATGGGCTAAATAAGAAATAAATGTTGTTGTCAGGCTCTACAGCAGCTGGCCATACAAACACAGACTAACAACATAACAACACACATCCGATACGCCACTTCCATGTACAATATGTGCATATACGGTATATAGTATATATACTATATAATCTGGCCTCCACAGTCACCGGACCTGAACCCAATCCAGATGGTTTGGGGTGAGCTGGACCAACAAGTGCTAAACACCTCTGGGAACTCCTTCAAGACTGTTGGAGAAGCATTTCAGGTGACGACCTCTTGAAGCTCATCGAGAGAATGCCAAGAGTGTGCAAAGCAGTAACCAGAGCAAAGAAACTAGAATATAAAACATGTTTTCACTTATTTCACCTTTTTTTGTTAAGTACAGAACTCCACATGTGTTCATTCATAGTTTTGATGCCTTCAGTGAGAATCTACCAACGTAAATGGTCATGAAGGTAAAGAAAACACGTTGAATGAGAAGGTGTGTCCTGACTTTTGGCCTGTACTGTATAATCACACGTTTTCAGTATGTGTTATTTGTATAATTTTATATTATACTGTCGGCATAGCCCACTTGTGAGAGTAATAAAGGTTTGATTTATCTTCCCTTACATTTTATTTTCATGCGTGTGAGATGTTTATGTAATAAAATATGATACCACAGCTCCCTCTAGTGCTGCTTCCGTGCATGACATGAAATCCTGAGGATTTCTGAATAATTATTACGAACAGGTTCTTTCTTGCCGGGGGTTTTACTCTCGTGGCTGTAGGTGTGAGTGAGGGTGTAATGAATTGATAAGCAGTGGTTGGTAGGCTGGCAGTAGCCCTAGTGAATTAGACACTCGCCTCTGAACCAGAAGACCACAAAGTGCCAGGTTCAAACCCCACTCACTACCATGGTGTCCCTGAGCAGGGGGACTTGTCCTCGTAAATACTGACTGTAAGGCGCTGTAGGGACCTTGGTGGCGTAGCGTGTGAGGAAACGTCCCTGTAATCAGAAAGCACACTGCTCCCCGGGCGCCTGTCATGGTGCCCACTGCTCTGTCATGGCTGGTGGTTAAATACAGGGGACACATCTCACCGTGTCACCGTGTGCTGAGCTGCTGTCACTTTCAGTCTGGATGAGGGCGTCTGGTAAATGTAGAATGTAAATGTGGTTCTTGTCTTGGTATAACTTCCATCGGGTTGTCTGTCTCTGTGTGTGTGTGTGTGTGTGTGTGTGTGTGTGTGTGTGTGTGTGTGTGTGTGTGTGAAAGCCCTCATTCACCCTCCTCACCCCATGTTGGCACACAGGCCCCCCAGCATGCCAATGGATGGCCAGCTGGGAGGATATCGCGCTCGCAGTCTTCCCAGAATCCTTTGCATCACAGGCCAGTGGTGGAGTGGAACAGTGAGTCTTTATTCTGGGTGCTATTGACATGCACAGAGAGTAAGTGTGTGTGTGTGTGTGTTGTGGGGTGGTGATCGTCCCGAGGACGACCTGGGGAATGTGACATCACTTCCTGTCAAAGGTGGCACATGAGGTTGTGTATTTGAGCCTCTGTGTGTGTGTGTTTTGAATTTTGCTGCCATCTTGATTTCTGTGCTGAAGATTGTTCTTCTGTAACATTTTCGCTATTGATCCCTGTTCGCAGCATTCGTGAATGAGTGGGTGGCGTTTCGAAGTCCCACGTTTCTGACCCGCCTTTGAATTTGCGTTTTATGGCACGTGTGTCACAGGATGACCTGACGGTGTCATTAAATACGTAGCGAGTGATGCGCTCGAATAAACCAGCTGAGTTCCGTTCACTGTGTTTTCACGCTGAACCCGCAATAAACCTGACTGATCTGTTATACATTGGTTATCTGATTCTGATTGGTTGCTGGCTGCGGAAATGCCACCGATTGGCCGGTTTGCTTGCAGGGAAAGTGGCATATATGGACCAAACTGATCTGAGCATGTTTTACTTTTTTAAAAGTGCTGCTCTGTTCTGGAAAAGTAGTGAAATTATTATGTGATTGATTGATTAGATGAGGGTTCAGTGCTGCTCTGTTCTTGAAAAGTAGTGAAATTTTTATGATTGATTGATTAGATGAGGGTTCAGTGCTGCTCTGTTCTTGAAAAGTAGTGAAATTATTATGATTGATTGATTAGATGAGGGTTCAGTGCTGCTCTGTTCTGGAAAAGTAGTGAAATTATTATGATTGATTGATTAGATGAGGGTTCAGTGCTGCTCTGTTCTTGAAAAGTAGTGAAATTTTTATGATTGATTGATTAGATGAGGGTTCAGTGCTGCTCTGTTCTTGAAAAGTAGTGAAATTATTATGATTGATTGATTAGATGAGGGTTCAGTGCTGCTCTGTTCTGGAAAAGTAGTGAAATTATTATGATTGATTGATTAGATGAGGGTTCAGTGCTGCTCTGTTCTTGAAAAGTAGTGAAATTTTTATGATTGATTGATTAGATGAGGGTTCAGTGCTGCTCTGTTCTGGAAAAGTAGTGAAATTATTATGATTGATTGATTAGATGAGGGTTCAGTGCTGCTCTGTTCTTGAAAAGTAGTGAAATTTTTATGATTGATTGATTAGATGAGGGTTCAGTGCTGCTCTGTTCTGGAAAAGTAGTGAAATTATTATGATTGATTGATTAGATGAGGGTTCAGTGCTGCTCTGTTCTTGAAAAGTAGTGAAATTATTATGCGATTGATTGATTGATTAGTTGAGGTCATGTCTGTGTTCTTTTCTTTCTTGTGGCGTCTCAGGGCTCCAGAGATCATCCTCGGCCTGCCGTTCTGCGAGGCGATAGACATGTGGTCCCTGGGCTGCGTCATCGCCGAACTGTTCCTGGGCTGGCCGCTGTACCCTGGAGCGTCGGAGTACGATCAGGTATTCCCCTCTGCACGCTTTCTAAAATGGCATAAATGTCAGAACGCGATCAGGCGCATCGGAAGCCCGCGACGTGACTGGCCGATCGCCCCGAAAAAAAAAAACATTAAAAATGGTGGCTGCATTACCAGATTATTAAACTTGCTGTTATTTTCCTGTTAAATGAAATGGATAAAGAATATTGGGGTGTTATATTGGCTGGATCTGATTTTTGCCACGATTGTGACCCCCTCGCCCCAAACACTGTATATATCTCACACACACACGCACAGACACACACAGATTCCTCATGGGGATCAGAAAATGTCCTTTCCTTCCAACATCTCCACACTTGACCATTTACCTTCTTGCTTGTGTGTGTGTGTGTGTGTGTGTGTTTATTAACACTCAGATCATTGTAGCAGAGAGAAGGAGCTTAATAAGTGTGTGTGTGTGTGTGTGTGTGTGTGTGTGTGTGTGTGTGTGTGTGTGTGTGTGTGTGTGTGTAGGGATGTTAACGTTGTGTTTTGTCCTCCCAGATCCGGTACATCTCTCAGACGCAGGGTCTCCCGGCGGAGTATCTGCTGAGCGCTGGAACTAAAACGACTCGCTTCTTCAACAGGGACCCCGACTCCACCTACCCTCTGTGGAGACTGAAGGTAGATTATACACGTGCACACACACACACACACACACACACACACTGTGACACGGTTTTCCTTTCTGCTCTGCAGACTCCAGGGGACCACGAGACGGAGACGGGCATCAAGTCGAAGGAGGCCAGGAAATACATTTTCAACTGTCTGGATGACATGGCTCAGGTACAACGCACACACACACACACACACACACCCGCATACACACACACACACAAAAGCATACACACAAATATACACACACAAGTATACACATCAACACACACACACACACACACACATTCACACACAAACACCCGCACGCAGGCACACACACCCGCTCTATAATCTGCAGATCTGAAATATCCTATATATTTTCCACAGTAGTGGGGCAGTTGTGGCCTAGTGGGTAAAGGGAATTGACCTGTAATTTATATATATATGTGTGTGTGTGTGTGTGTTTGACAGAGAGAGAATGACGTGGTCGTCTTTACCCGGCAAGAGTCGTTCGTTTCTGGTGCAGACGGGAGTCGGTGTTGATTGATGACTTGCTCGGAATAAAATAAGAGTGTAAATGTGTTTGAGGGTGAAGTCTTCACTCAAATATCAGTAATGTTCTACACTAATAGCACAAAGCTAATAGCACAAAGCTTTAGAGAAACTGCTCCCCAAAAGGGGTGGGGCTTGGCTGTGAGGGGTGGGTGTGGTCTTCCTCCCTTTTTATTGATTGGATGCAGGTACAGTAAATGTGTAGCAATGGGCATTCTTTCATAATTCAGTTTATTTCACTTCATAGTTTTGTTTAAGGTCTCCTATTAGGACAATGTGACTTTGTGAGATGATTTAACATTAATGTGAGTCCCCGAGCCTGTCTGGTCCTGCGGTGGCTAGAAATGGTGACAGGTGTGAAGAGTGTTTTGGCCGTTCTGCTTCACCGTTCAGAGAGTGGCAGCTCAGTCGCTCGGATCTGGAATTTGTCCCCTTATCTCTACTGACCGTCATGGCTTCCAAGCGTGTGAAGCATCGCAGTTACTCTGTGATTGGATGTAAAAATGAGCACAAATGTATTTTTTTTAGTTCACGTGAGACTCTGAAGAACCAGTTCATTTAATTTCCTCTGGTGTGATGAAGCTTAACTCCTATAGGCCGCTCTCCTCCTCGTCCCGCCTCTCTCCTCCTCATTAGCATTTAAAGCTACAGACGGTGAAGCGGTGCGTCCTGGGAAATCTCACTGTGGGACTGGATCAAAGTGGCTGTAATTCTGCACCAAGAGACTTCAGATACAGAATTTGGGGGCCAACAAGACCGATATGAAAAGAAAATACAACCTTTAATTTGCGTGTGATTCAGTTCATTACTGATCTTGTTGTTGTTGTTACAGTATTTATTTGTTCTAATAATTCACTTTATTTGTAGATACAAGTTTTAAATATCCGTTAAAATGAATTTTTTTTGTCATAGCTGCATAAATCACACAATTGTGCCCCACTGTGCCCCACTGTGATCTGCGACCATCTTGACTCTTACAAGGCTTGTTGCTCGTCCCCGTATGCAGGTCAACATGACGACAGATCTGGAGGGGAGCGACATGCTGGCTGAGAAGGCGGACCGGCGGGAGTTCATTGACCTGCTGACCAAAATGCTGACCATCGACGCGGACAAGCGCATCACACCCATTGAAACGCTCAGCCACCCGTTCGTGACCATGACGCACCTGCTGGACTTCCCACACTGCTCCCAGTACGTTCAATCAGTCCGATTCGTTCAGTCCGATTCCTTCAGTCCGATTCGTTAAGTCCGATTCGTTCAGTCCGATTCGTTCATTCCGATCAAATCCACAGGGAGGTCGAGGAAGAGTCACTTCAACTTTTCCTTTTCTCTTCCTGAGCGGACGGCCACATGACCGGTGTTACGAGCCGGTCTAGGCGTCCGGCCTGTAACAAAAGAAAAGACAAAAACCTACTAAGAACTTTATTATCCAAAAAAACGAATAAATAATGAAGAAATAGATGCGAAACGAATAAAGAGAAAAAATCAAACAGTGACAAGCAGGCAGACAAAAGTGATGCAGTCGGGAAATGCCAGCGAGGCGGGCGGGGTGGGTGGCCCCTTTTATTCGGGCGGTCCACAGTGGGAACAGGTGGGCTCAATTTGGAATCACCAGGCCAAAAAACACCAGGATGTAACACCGGCGAACGCTCTTTAAACTCGTCCCTCACGAGCCGTTCATCCAGATACGTTCTTTCACTCGGATCCATGGGAACATTCTTCTCTAACACACGCCCTCTCCTTCCACCCCAGCGTGAAGTCCTGCTTCCAGAACATGGAGATCTGTAAGCGGCGGGTGAACATGTACGACACGGTCAGCCAGAGTAAGACCCCCTTCATCCCACATGTGGCCCCCAGCACGTCCACCAACCTCACCATGACCTTCAACAACCAGCTGAACGCCGTTCACAGCCAGGTAGGACACACACACACACACACACACACACACACACACATCTTAAGTGCATCAGTCCAATGGGAGGAGAAAAATGGTTGGTTGAGAGCCATTTCATAAGCCGTACATTTCTATCATTTTAATCGGGTCGAGCTCGTGTAGTAAATGCTCGGTCATCAGACACGAACTTCTGGTCTATAGTACCCATCCTTTCCGTATGATTCGCGGCGTGTAAATTCGTTTTTCGGGTGTTGGCAGAAGCGTTTTTTGCACGTTGTAAACTGGTTTTCTTAAACTTCGTTTGATTTGTAATTCTCCGCCACCGTTTTTTAATTATGGTGAGAAGAGATGTGAAAATGGATGGTGAGGAGGTGAAACGGAGGCTCTGGGGATTTATTTTTTAAACCCAATCATTTCCTTTCCCTCTCGCCCTAGCGCTTGTAGTGTGCAATAAAAAGCCGGGATTTTAAAAAACTGTTCTTGTCGGGCCGGATTCTGTCGGGCTCGGGCCGGGTTACAGCTCTTATCAGAGTGATGCGATTGGCCAACATGGAGAATGCCCTTGTTTTCGATGACCTTATGCTTTGAAGAGGTCACTTGAACACAACCAGCCAATCATGGGAGAGTCTGCTGTCCTCCTAGCCTAGCGGTTAAGGAAGCGGCCCCTGTAATCAGAAGGTTGCCGGTTCGAATCCTGATCCGCCAAGGTACCACTGAGCAAAGCACCGTCCCCACACACTGCTCCCCGGGCACCTGTCATGGTGCCCACTGCTCACCAAGGGTGATGGGTTAAATGCAGAGGACAAATTTCACTGTGTGCATCACGTGTGACACTTCTCCTTTACTTGGTCTTGTTCCTCCTTTCCCCACCATAAGTGGGATTGAAAGTCCACACGGTTCTCCTGTGCTGTGTGCGTTCGCACTTTATGGACTCCAGACATGATAAATTTGGTGAAATTGTGCAGCACTCCGCACGCATTCGGCGTGTATTTTATCGTACGTGGAAAATTCCGCTTTCTCCTCCCATAATCCCGCACCTGTACTTTATTTTAGCCAGAGCATTATCTTTCTCAGAATTACTTTAACCGCGTCACACACAGTTCAGGCCAGTCATGCCATTATCTCAGGAGAAAAAAAGCAACATTATTCATATATTCAGAAATCACACAGTATCACCCTCGTTGCGGCAGCAGCTAAATTGCTGACTGAAAACAGTGTGTTCAGTGTGTGTGTGTGTGTGTGTGGGTGTGTGTGTTTTCAGCACATGGCAGAAAAACGAATAAAGAGCATCAAGTAAATGATGTTTAAATCAGAAATTACAGTGCATGTCAGGGTTGTTGAATCTGTGTATGTTGTCCATTGGGTCCCCTCTTATTTGGTAGCCCTGCCTCGAGACACCACGCCTTTTCGTGATATGGTACATTACCGTTAAAATAACAAACGTGCCGAGAAGATGGTGTATTGATCATCTGGGTTTAGAGCCTGAAGATGGACAGACCATTTAGGTGAGAAAAGAGGCTGCAATGTGAATGGGAGGGGGCGGAGCTAAATACTGTAGTGCACCCTGCCAGCAGGGGCGCTAGAGTGCAATTCTGAGGTTTATTTATTTCTTATAATTGCAGAATGTAACAGAATGCAGAAAATGGGAATCATAATCGTGTTTATTGATTCCAGCATAAAACAACGACAATATACAGTATAATCGAATCACGAAAACGTGTCATTTTTATACTCCAAACTCCGCCCCACTTCAGTGCAACCATAGAATACAAAAGATTATACAGCACAGTTCTGTCTTTTCTAACCGGATTATGTTTCCGTATGGAGTGTGTGGCTGTCCCGTGAAGCCATTATCGTTCCCCTCACGCCTCCCCGGCTCGCCGGTGTGTGGAGGTGATTTATCCGGGCGGACGGGGCGGGGCTTTATTAGCAGGCGTGGGGACTGAAGTGTTTATTCTGTGTGATGAATGCCACCGGGGTGTATTGATTAAGTCCGTCCCCGGGCGCTCGTCGGTCGCGCTAAAGAGCAAAATGAGAAATGAAAGAGCGAACCTGCCCCCCTTCCCCCCGCGCCGCACGGCGTAATGAAAAGAGGGCGGGGAGCGGCTGTGTGTTTAAGGCGGGGCCCTGACTGGACCCAGGCGTGGTGGTGATGTCACGGCCACGGTGGTTTCGCCTCAGTTTCACCAGTACACTATTAGTTAATTTATTGATTTATTTTTTTTTTTTTTAATTCGTTAATTTGATGTTTAGTTCACTTAATATTTCTGCCATATTCCAGTAGTCTAAAATATCGTTTAAAATCAAGTCCATGGATCCAGTCAACAAAACTCTTAAGATGAAAAATAAATAAAAAGATAATCAACAAGTGAATAAATAAATAAATTAAAATTCAGTAAAAATTAAATAAAAATCAGTTTTGTTCCTTTTTTTTTTTCAGTTTTAAAGCGCGTGTTTAGTCATTTCCAGCATATTAGAATAAACTAATCGGTTAAAAATATGGATCCAATCCACAAGATAGTAATGATAATAAGTGAGTAAATGAATGTGTAAATCAACTGAAATACAGAGATGAAATGGTTTACTGGTGACCTGTCATGTGGTGTCCCATGTCACCACGGTGTGATGTGGCTCAGAACATCTCCACTCCAGCAGGTGTCTGGCGTGTCCCGGGTATGTCGTGGTCCCCAAATCCACGGCTGGACCGTCTTCTTCCCGCCTCTATTTGCTCAGGATTTGTTTTCCTGAGCAGACGAGCTTCCCGCAGCCGTATTCCGATGCTGGCTTCATCTATCCAGATCACGCACACGTTCCCAAAGCCAGGCTGTCTTCATCGCTCCGTCCAGATGTCATTCACATGCATGCTCATTAGAACATATTCCTTCCCGCCGACCTACATGCCTCTTTCTGGTATTTCCCATCATCCCTTTAGGCCAGCAGCCTGGCTGCTCCCTCCTCCACCACCCTCGCCAACCCCGACGTCTCCATACTGAACTACTCGTCTGCACTCTACCAGCCCGCCGCCGGGCCCATGGCTGCGGTGGCGCCCCGCTCCATGCCCCTGCAGCACGGCGGCCCGCCCATCTGCGCCGCGCGACCCGACCCCTTCCAGCAGGCGCTCATCGTGTGCCCGCCCACCTTCCAGGGTGAGTGACTGTACAGAGACGCTTCATCCTGGTTCAGGTGGTGAAGCGTTGTCTGTACTGAGCTGTTTGCATGCGTAAAAAGAGGAAAACCTTGTAACGATGAATAATCATTGTCTAGAATTACATGGATTAAAAGCAGTATTACGGCGGCCGGGTGGGTTTACATTATCTGGAAGATGTGTGTTAAAACTGCAGCCGTGGGCCCTGGCTCAGCGCTTCATGTCAACTGAGCGGTCAGACACACCTTTAGCTGATAATTAGGAGCACGTTCTGAACTCGTTCATTGGTGTGTAGATGTTCTTTTTTCTTCTTCTCCAGAACATGTATGGATAATTGTGAGCTGCGGTGGCCAGAGTTGAAGCAACTGCTGAGCTGGACAGAAAAAAAAAAAATTATTTAACTTCGTAGCATTTTTGCAATAATTCCTGAATTCTGGAGGAACCTAGACGTTTTTTTTTTTAGGTAGAATTGGATCCTGTTGATGTTTTCACTACAACACGTGGCTGTACTGCAGCCGGCCAGCAGGGGCGCTAGACTTTCACCTTCATTTTTAGGGACGTCCGGGTTTTTAATAGTTTGCTATATAAGAAAACCCAACGTTCAAGCAAAATGTGAAAATAGTGGATGAGGCCGTATGCTTTTGTAATATGATTTGAAAATATGGAGATGGATTCTTCTATATTGCAAGTCATTTTTTTTATCAATTTGTTGGGAGTATTTGAATAAAGCTAAGGAATAACACAAAACCAGTAATATTTCACTTGAAAATTTCTTTTACCTTTTCATTATTCCTGGTTTTTAATGCATCATTAATGCATAATGATATTAATATTAAAAGTAATTTCATTATAATCCTAGCCTTATTACTTCAAGGACACCCGGTAATAAGTAAAGTTCTGTGTGTGTGTGTGTGTGCATGTGTGCTCCATCACAGGTTTGCAGGCTTCCCCTTCTAAACACACAGGCTACTCTGTGCGTATGGAGAATGCTGTTCCCATAGTAACGCAGGCGCCTGGAGCGCAGCCGCTGCAGATTCAGCCTGGCCTGCTGACACAGGTAAACACATGCAAACAATACACACACACACACACACACACACACACACACTCCTTTCATACATGCATCCACATACACAAAAACGCCACAAACCAGCACACCTATCGTCATGGAAACCAAGGAGGAACGTCTTTGGCTAATTATCTCCCACAATTACTGGCAGCACAGGGTTCCACTGAATAGCAATTAGCATGACCCACTTTATTCAGCAACACGCTCATAACTCGTCTCTAGCGAGTCAAAAAGTCGCTTTCCCCTCGCTGCTCACACAGTCGGGATTTTGTTTTCTGTGGGTCGGGGACACAAACGTGTAGTTTTGGTTTCAGCTCAGTCATTCAACACACACACACACACACACACACACACACACACACACATATACTGGTGGGGTTTCTGTTCCTCTGCTGCGCTCCAGCAGTCACTTTTTGCTATGGGATAATGAGTATGTCAGATGCGGAGGTGTGTGTGTGTGTGTGTGTGTGTGTGTTGGTAGGTTTCGAACCCCACCTGAACTAAAACATAATAAACCGAATCACGTTGACTGTTAGTACTGTTAGAGAAGGGGCGGGGCAGTCTGATGTGGTTTTGGGGGGAGGGGTTTCAGAGTTTCCTCTGAAGTCGGCGTTCGGTTATTTGGCACGATACGGCCTCGTAAACTGCCGCTTGCTGTAATAAAAGCGAGTTTATCGGACTGAACCCCCCCCCCCCGCCTGGTTTGTGGTCGGCCTCCGGTCCGGACGTGCTCCGCCTTCGGCGGGCGCTGCCAGTGCCGCGGCCGGGTTTGAGGCCCTTTATCAGGGGCAGGAATGCAGAAAATGCGGGAACAATCAGGAGCGCGGCCGCCGAGGCCTTCAAAGCCCAGCGGTGACAAAGGGGGGTTCATCCAGGAGCGGGAGGGGAGGGGCGGGGATACGGCCGGGAATGCAGACGGGAGCGGCGACCCCTGCAGCGTTCCGCAGCGGCGCATCTTTAACAGCGTGGGCCACCGCTGGGCTTCAGGGCCACCAGAACCTCGCCGTGTTCCACAGCTGGATGCTCAGGATGAAGTAAAGGAATAGTCGGTAGGCCAGGACTACCTGGCAAAGAAATGAAATATAATACACGAACATACGGTGGTAGTGACACCAGTAGTGAAACCAGAAGAGCACAAATCGAAATCAAAGGTCACCTGACATGAATTTATTTTCGGTCTCGTGGGTCCTAATACCGTATCTGGAGTCTGTTTCCAAAATTCTGCCATGGTGCAGAATTACAGCCACTTTGATCCAGTCCCACAATGACATTTCCCAGGACTGTAGCTTTAAATGCTAATGAGGAGGAGAGAGGCGGGACGAGGAGGAGAGCGGCCTATAGGAGTTTTACATTTACATTTACAGCATTTATCAGACGCCCTTATCCAGAGCGACTTACAATCAGTAGTTACAGGGACAGTCTCCCTGGAGCAACTTAGGGTTAAGTGTCCTGCTCAGGGACACGATGGTAGTAAGTGGGATTCTTCTGGTTCATAGGCGAGTGTGTTACCCACTAGGCTACTACCACCCTATCTGTTGAGTTGAGGGGGAAATAATGTCGTTATGTTTGGTGCAGACATGTTGCGTTTTTTCCGGGAAAAACTGCAACGCTTCACATGTTTGGGAGGTAACCTTTCCCCTTATGACATCATAAGGGGACAAATTCCAGATCCGACCGTCTGAGCTGCCGCTCTCTGAACGGTGAAGCAGAACGACCGAAACACTCTTCACACCGACCGCCATTTCTAGCCACCGCAGGACCAGACAGGCTCGGGGAACTCGTATTAATGTTCAGTCATCTCACAAAGTCACATTTTCATGATGGGGACCGGGGGACCTTTAAAATTCAACCTCTAGTGTCCCACCAGTGACCTGTGAACAGTTGGCAGAACACAATGATGAGAAACTTAAATGCAACATAAGCAAGAACAACAAAATATTGTTCCTTGTGGACCCATCAGCCCATTTTTAATTCCTGGGGTGTTGACTTTGATCCGTGGTTTTGTGCGGCAGGCCGCTGGTGCAAATGGCATAAAGAAACAATTCATTAGTCGTCCATTAAACCGCTAATCAATAGAGCTGCATTCAAGCTATTAGGGCAGCGGGGTGGTGCGGCGCCTCGTCCCCGGCGAATCATGCCCGGCGTCGCCCACGCGCCGCGCCGCTAATACGAAGCGGCAGTTCCTTCCACGGGGGGCCCTGAGACGGGGGGGGCCGTGGGTTTTAATTAAAAACCCGAGACGGTGTGGATAATGTCGCGGAGATGCCACGTGTCTTTATTAAAAGAGGCGGAGCTCTTATCTGCCCCGGCCCGGCGAGACCCCCCCCCCCGAGCCCCCCCGGATAGAGTTGTTATTACAGAGAGAGGCAAAAAAATGAATTCACGTTAGAGAAGAAAGTCCCTGGTTGTTTGCACAGAGATTTTTGCCGTTTAAAAAGCCGCACCTGGCAGGTGTCCCGGTCGTCCGTCCCCGTTCTGCTCATTCGCGCTTGACGTGACGCATGCGGGTCACAAGTTCTGGAAAGTGACCCCTCTCTCTCTCCCCCCATCTTTCCGTCTCTCTCCATCAGCAGGCCTGGCCCTCTGGCACTCAGCAGATCCTGCTGCCCCCGGCGTGGCAGCAACTCACCCACACGTCCGTTCAGCACGCCGCCGTCATCCCCGACTCCATGAGCGCCTCGCAGCCCCTCTCAAACTGGAGGTACACACACACACACACACACACACACCTACACCATACACACACTCACACACCTACACCATACACACACTCACACACACACACACCTACACCATACACACACACACACACACACACACACCTACACCATACACACACACTCACACACACCTACACCATACACACACACATACTCATACACACACACCTACACCATACACACACTCACACACCTACACACACACTCACACACACCATACACACACACACACACTCACACACACCTACACCATACACACACACATACTCATACACACACACCTACACCATACACACACTCACACACCTACACACACACTCACACACACCACACACACACACACACACTCACACACCCCTACACCATACACACACACATACTCATACACACACACACCTACACCAGACACACACCACACATGACACACCACACTACACCATACACACACACACACACCTACACCATACACACACACACACATACACACCTACACCATACACACACACTCACACACCTACACCACACACACACACACACACACCCACACACACACACACACACACCAGACACACACACACACGCACACACCCCTACACCAGACACACACAGACGCACACACAACACACCGACACCAGAGACACCACACACCCACAGACACACACACCGACACAAACACACGCACACCTACACCAGACACACACGCACACACACACACCGACACCAGACACACACACGCACACACACCTACACCATACACACACACACACTCATACACACACACCTACACCACACACACACACACACCTACACACACACACACACACACCATACACACACACACACACTCACACACCCCTACACCATACACACACACATACTCATACACACACACACCTACACCATACACACACACACACATACACACACACCTACACCATACACACACTCACACACCTACACCATACACACACACACGCATACACACCTACACCATACACACACACTCACACACACCATACACACACACACCACCACTCACACACCCCACACCATACACACACACAAACTCATACACACACACACACACCACACACACACACACACAGAACACACACCGCACCAGACACACACGCACACACCAACACCAGACACACACACACACACACACACACCGACACAGACACACACCCACACACACACCACCGACACCAGACACACACACGCACCACACCTACACCAGACACACACACATACTCATACACACACACCTACACCATACACACACTCACACACCTACACACACACTCACACACACCACACACACACACACACACACACACCCCTACACCACACACACACACACACCACACACACCAACACCACACACACACGCACACACACACACACACCGACACACACACACACACACACACACCTACACCATACACACACCACACCTACACACACACCCACACACACCACACACACACACACACTCACACACCCCTACACCATACACACACTCACACCTACACCATACACACACACTCACACACACACACACACACACACCTACACCATACACACACACCACACACACCACACACACCACACACACACACCACACCATACACACACACACACACACACACTCACACCACACCATACACACACACACACACACACACACACACACACACTCACACACACACACCTACACCATACACTCACACACACACACAACATACACACACACACACACCTACACCATACACACACACACACACACACACCTACACCATACACACACACACACACACCATACACACACACACACACATACACCATACACACACACACACACTCACACACACCTACACCATACACACACACATACTCATACACACACACACTCACACACCTTCACACACTCACACACCTACACACACACTCACACACATACCTACAAACACACACACTCACACACCTACACACACACTCACATACAAACAATTAATTTGAATTAATTAAAATGCGGCCGATTAAGTGTTTCATGAGGAATAATCAGGAAGTAGGGGGGTAAATGTGTGTCCCCCTCCAGTGGAGGCTGCTGCCCCCTGCTGGTCTGCGGAGCTTGTTTCCGGCGGCTGTGGTGCCGGTGGTGCCGCGCCTCCCGGGTCCCTCGTTTGTTTCCCGGGCTGTACGAACGTTTTAAAAATGGCTTCTTTTAAACACGGACTCGTTTATTCCCACAGAAATCCACATCCTCATGGCAACCATTACAATCCCATCATGCAGCAGCCGGCACTGCTTGCCGGTCACGTCGCCCTGCCCTCCCAGCAGCCTCTGAATGTGGGCGTGGCCCACGTGATGCGGCAGCCCGCGTCCAGCAGCACCGCCACCAAGAAAAGCAAGCAGCATCAGCAGCTGTCAGCCAGGTTAGAGGTCATATTTAGGTTAAGGGTCACTGGCCTTCACCGGGTTGCTCGTAAAAACCCCCCATCAAGGTGGATCTTTCTGGTGTGAATGGGTCCAGCTCAGAAGTTGTCTTCTTCTCGTCTCTGCTGGTCTGTCCCCTCCTGCCTTGATTTATTGATAGTAGGTAGGTAGGTTGATTGATAAGTACGTAGATTGATTATTTGATTTATAGGTACACAGAGTGATTGAGAGGTAGGTGGAGTATGTAGACTTGATTTATTGATAGGGAGGTAGTTAGGTGGATTGGTAAGTATGTAGACTTGGTTTATTGATAGGAAGATAAGTACGTAGATTGATTAATTGATAAGTATACAGAGTGATTGAGAGGTAGGTATATTGATAAGTATGTAGACTTGATTTATTGATAGGAAGGTAGGTAGGAAGATTGATAAGTACGTAGATTGATTCATTGATAGGTATAAAGAGTGATTGAGAGGTACGTAGATTGATAAGTATGTAGACTTGATTTATTGATAGGAGGGTAAGTAGGAGGATTGATAAGTACGTAGACTGATTGATTTATAGGAAGTTAGGTAGGAAGATTGATAACTACATAGATTGATTATTTGATTCATAGGTAGGTAGATTTCTAAGTATGTAGACTGGATTTGATTGATAGGAAGGTAGGTAGGAGGATTGATAAGTACTTAGATTGATTAATTGATAAGTTTACAGAGTGATTGAGAGGTAGGTATATTGATAAGTATGTAGACTTGATTTATTGATTGGAAGGTAGGTAGGAGGGTTGATAACTACATAGATTGATTATTTGATTGATAGGTAGGTAGATTGATAAGTATGTAGACTGGATTTGATTGATAGGAAGGTAGGTAGGAGGATTGATAAGTACGTAGATTGATTATTTGATTGATAGGTTGGTAGTCTGCCAAATGCCGTAAATGTAAATGTAAATGTAGTCTGATTGATTTCTAGGTATACAGAGTGATTGACTGTTCATTGATTGATTGTGGTTCTGAGGAAGGTTTTTAATTTTTAAAAGTTAAACCTTCAGTCCTTGAACCCAAAACAAATGATTGAGGGTATAAATGAAGAAATATATTATTAATCGTAGGTAATATTATAATCATTCGAGAGTCTGTGGATTTTCATGAATTTTGAACAAAATATTAAATATAAAACAATATATAATGAATAGATGAAGTGAAGTGTTGATGGAGTGTTTCCTGTCTCTGTCTCAGGAACGTGTCTGCGTACGAGGTCTCCTCCTCGCAGGCCGTCTTGTCTCCCCAACGTTCTAAGCGGGTGAAGGAGAACACGCCCCCGCGCTGCGCCGTCGTACAGAACCAGCCCCCATCTTCTTCCTGCGCCGCCCCCCAGAGCTACGGCGGCGGGACCTGGGGACAGAACGGGGAACCGGCCTCCAGCACCACCCGAGACGTCCCACCACGCCAAACCATCGTCATCCCCGACACGCCCAGCCCGGCGGTCAGCGTCATAACCATCAGCAGCGACACCGATGACGAGGACCGGCCCGGCCACGCCCACGGGGGGTCAGTACAAACTCACCATCAATACTACTGCATACAAAAATAATATCCACTATCTGAAGGATTTTACAATCCATTTACATTTACAGCATTTACCAGACGCCCTTATCCAGAGCGACTTACAGTCAGTAGTTACAGGGACAGTCCCCCCCCTGGAGACACTCAGGGTTAAGTGTCCTGCTCAGGGACACAATGGTAGTAAGTGGGGTTTGAACCTGGGTCTTCTGGTTCATAGGCGAGTGTGTTACCCGCTAGTCTACTACCACTACCAAGCCAAAAGTTTCTTTGTTTGCACACTCAGTACTCGGTTGGGTCAAATGGGCAAAAACAAACCACCTTTTTCACCAATTTTTTCATTTCATTTTTTTTTATTGATCGGCTCTTGTTTTGTCTGGTGTGATTCCATGTTCAGATTCAGATGGAACTAGAAAACTGACCTGTAAATACCAGCCTGTATCCAGCTTGTAATACTTAGCGAGGGGTCTGGATGAATTCTCCTTCTCGCCGCTGCAGGTCGTCCTCCAAGCAGAGGAAGAACGTCATCAGCTGCGTCACGGTCCACGACTCTCCCGACTCCGACTCCAGCAACAACAGCCCCTACGGCGTGGAGGCGCGGCCCCCCAACGCCAACGGCGCGCCACTGGACAACTACGCCGGCGACAACGGGAACCCCCGCGCCGCCATCATCCCCCCGGTGAAGACTCAGGGCGGAGAGGCCCTGAGCGAGTGCGAGCGACTGCTGACCGGTATCTTGTTCATATTTATACATGTATATGAATACGTTTGTGATCGTTTTCGTTATTGAAGAGAAAAACAGACGACTTGACGCAGAACTAACGGAAGCGGTAGACATGTAAAAAACGTAGAGGAGGCTCCACCCCTCCACGCCCTCCAATGTAGCTGTACTGGCAGTATCCGCTCATGTCGCTCGGATCGTGTTCGTGTGAAGATGTCGGCGAGGCAGCACCGTAATACCAGAACAAACAACGGGTAACGGCCCAGGCCGGTTCCAGTAGATCCTTTTCACTCAGACAGATGGCGCCGCTGTGCACTCTGACGAGGGAAGCGAACGTTCGAACGAGAAAAGCCTTTTCATCCAGGCTGGTTCCACCCAGGAAAAAGGAACTCTCTGGAGAACCAAGCAACCTCAGCTTCATGCCATGACTGGTCTTTTTTTTGTCTGAAGAGGTATTAGATCTAAATATATACATTTACATTTACATCATTTACCAGACTCCCTTATCCAGAGTTACAGAGACACTCAGGGTTAAGTGTCCTGCTCAGGGACACGATGGTAGTAAGTGGGGTTTGAACCTGGGTCTTCTGGTTCGTAGGCGAGTGTGTTACCCGCTAGGCTACAACCACCCAACTAGATAGATATATAGATATAGATATAGATATATATATAGGTGGCAATAATCTCCCCTTTTTACCCCAACAGACACAATGAAGCAGCAGAATTCCACCTACAAATTCAAGAGTTCCAACGGCGGCGTGGCAGGAAACAATCACTCCTCAGGGAGCATGGCTGGAGGCGGAGCTTATCGCCAGCCACGTTCTGGGCCACACCCATTCCAGCAGCAGCCTCTGAACCTCAGCCAGGTTGGGGGTGTAATTATGTTCATTTTAAAGCATCTTCTATATCAAACACAGCATTTCTGAAAGTTTTTTATCTTTCTTAGGCTCAGCAGCACATGGCCACAGATCGCTGCGGCGGTCACCGTCGGCAACAGGCCTACATCACGCCCACCATGGCCGCCCAAGCGCCGTACTCCTTCCACCACAACAGCCCCTCCCACACGGCGAGCGTGCACCCCCACCTGGCCGCGCCCCACCTGCCGGGCCAGCCCCACATCTACACCTACACCGCCCCGGCCGCGCTGGGCTCCAGCGGAACCGTGGCGCACCTCGTGGCGTCGCAGGGCTCCGCCCGCCACCCGGTGCAGCACGGCGCCTACCCGGCCAGCATCGTGCACCAGGTGCCGCGCGTGCTGCCCTCGCCCTCGCTCCACCCGGGCCAGTACCAGGCCCAGTTCACCCACCAGACCTACATCAGCGCCTCGCCCGTCTACACTGGATTCCCCCTGAGCCCCGCCAAGGTCAACCAGTACCCGTACCTCTAGAGCCGAGACACTGGAGCCCCGGCCCCGCCCCCCCAAACCTGCCAAACTGTCACTTGAAGGACGCGGACGACGGAAGGATGGACCTCTCTTTTTACCTTCAAAAGGGCCAGTTTTCCTCTTATTTCTGGAGAGAGAACGTTTTCTCTTCTTTTCGGCTCTTCCCCTCTTTCGTTTAGGTGGACTAGTTCGACGGAGGTCATCGCTCCGATTCCCGTGAGAACTTGGAAAAAAGGTGAAATACGGAAACCTGCTGCTCTTCACAAGAAAAAAAAATGGCCTTGAACTGTCTTCAACATTTCCAAAGCGTCCTGGGTGCGTGCGGGACGCCCCGCCCGTCCTCTCCAACGGACATCTTCTGGAAATGCAAAAGAAAGACGGAAAAAAAAAAAGAAAAAAAAGAAAGAAGACTTTTCACCAGTTTTAGCTAGAACTTCATGCCGGGCCCCGTTTTTAGAATGTAGCATTCTGCACCCGTCTGGTTTCTGGTACTTTAAATGTGATTGCACAACGTGGATATAACATAGTCATGTGATCCGTGTGTGTGTGTGTGTGTGTGTGTGTGTGTGTGTGTGTGTGTGGAGCGTTGATCCCTGCCACCTCCACACTCGTCATCCGTAGTCGTAGGTTCTAGACTCGTTCCCTTGTAGTGCCTTACAGATTCTACCACTTTGCGGGACGCCGCGAGGTGTCTTCATCCGTCGTCCACACAACTTCCGCAGTTTAGCTCGTAGCTCCGAATCGATTAATAAGCCGTTACGATCTGTAGAGACGGCACGTTTCATTTATAAAGTGGGCTTCGATGTGGATTCGTCTCGGAGGTTTTCACGGAGTAACAAACCAAAGTGTGTTCAGCTCCTGAAACGGCGCCTCATTACCACCACTAGGGATTCTGGGAACGCTCAACACCCGGTTACACTTTGCTGTGGCCACAGGTGAACGTATCTCCGGAGGGGGGGTTCGGAGTGGTGAGGTTTCAGGTGGACGTTCGTGCCGGGCGGTTTGCGAGGGTGGGGGCGGGTTGGAGGAGACGTGGAGGCGGAGTCTGTGGAAGCGAGCGGTATGATGGCATTAAGCAGGTCAGAGCAGTAAAAGAAGAGCGAGCGCAGTGAACACACACACACACACACACACACTTCCACTCTGATCGGAATTCTTCTGCTCTTATGAGGTTATGAGACGTCGTTGAGATGAGGTGGACGACCCATCTTGAATGAAGGGATACCAAATATTCAGATTCTAAAAACAAAATCACACAATAATCTGGTTATAAGAATAGAAATCGCGGTTTCGGGGGGTGGCCTTCGCATGAAGAACTTTGGGATGGAAGGTTGTCCAGGAAATGTTCCCGAAGGCCGCTGCGGCGCTCTGGATCACCATGGTAACCGAGCATCGGCCATTTCCAGTCTCCGGCTGAGATCTGGATGCCGGAGCGTATGTCTTAAAGGCGATGTGTGCCATTTCATGTGACAAAAAGGGACACCTGCTGGGCCAATTCGACCATTTTTATTTTGTCTCTGCTGCTTAATTTAACACTGACCTGTCTTTTAGCCAATGATTTCATTTTATTTTATTTGTATTTTATTGCAATTCTAGAGATCACGTGTCTATCCGCCATATTGCTCACATTAGCGAAGATTTGTTCGTTTTTATGTGGCTGTATAGATCAGAATTTGTTTAGTTTAGTTTTCCTTTTCCAGTAGAGGTTGTTGCAATAATTATTGTTTATTTTATTAGCGTTTTATATATGATAATTATCATGCTGTTTATTCTCTTCTGATTCCGGAGAGGTGTGTCGTTTCAGTCGTTTCCGTAGCGATAGTCTTACAGTGGGACCCTATTTACGTAGCCATCTTAAAAACGAATCTGTGTTCACGTGTTTAAATCCACGACGCTTGGTACTCAACTGAAGACCCTTTTTGTTGCTGATTTTTGTCTGTTTTGCTGCTGTCCTGCATGCTGAAGCGAAGAGACGCTCCTTCCGCGGGGAAAGCAATCACGTCCCCGGCCGTCTCTTCCGGCCAAATCTGCGATTTCGCATAATAATATACATTCAAAATTGTAATGTTTCACTGAATGCAAATGGAATTTTCATGCAATTAAGACCCCTTTGTTCCCAAACGACTGAACAGCAGTCTTATACACGTATGTTTTTGTGCTGTGTCTTTTTTCAATCGGATCCAGCGCCCTTACACTTTCCAGAACGTGCCGCACCATTTTTTAATCCTCCAGCCTTCCAGACGGGACCCTTCGTTGAGGGACGATGCGAGGTGACTGTGGAGGAACCTGCGCTTTCTCGGATCGAGGGGCTCGCTCCCAGGCGGCCGTCCCATTCTCTTAACGCCGATACTTGAACCTGGTGCGAGGGTCCAAAGACATCCTTCCCGCCGAGTGTGGCGACACAGCGTGGCGCTCCCTACAGAAACATGACGATTCGTTTTCTTTTTTTTTTTCATTTTATTTTATTTTATTTTATTTTATCAGCATTTGACCAAAAAAAAAAAAAAAAGACAAAAAAAAAAATTCTGATTCTTCCAAAAGTAGCCGATGCTCCCAGTCACCTGCATTTTGGTAGTAAACCACTTCCGGATCGAGAGAGCTGGTGATGTTTAGATAATCAGCATGCCACCACCACAGCATCACAGCATGTAGCCGTACTCCACGTACTGTAGCCAGCACACGGGATGTGTCTATATAGATATTCTCTTTTCTACTTTCACAGAGACGAAAAAGAAAGAAAGAAACAAACAAAAAAAAAAAACGATATTTTTCTACGGCGTCTCATAAGACATAAGAGAGCATCGAACCCTGGTCCTTTCTCCCTGTGCACATACATGTATGGTGGCGTGTCCCCTCATTGGCTGTCGTGCGCTGCAGTATTTCCAACTATACTCTCTTGTCCCAATATTTTTTTTTTTTTTTTACATTTTTTCCCCTTCCTGCCATTTCTTGGGGGTTTCTGAAGATGCGTGACGTCTGCTGGTTTTATTCTGTTCCGAGTAGCATCGTCTGTAACCCTAATCCTTAGTCTAACCTTAAGTACGTTATTAAAATTGATATTTTACTGGCTTTATAGAATGTTTAAAATAAATATAAAAAAAAACTATAAATACAATAATGATACTAAGAATGATTTTAACACCTAACAAGTTGAGTACTTGCTACTAAGCGCTTGTGTTACCATTACGATGTTGTGTGCTTCTCTTAATTTTCGTTGTAGAAAAACAAAAATTTGGAGTGAATTTTTTTATTTATATACATATATATATATATATACTCATATATATATATTAGGCCTCAACAACTAATGATATGAGTGTAGGTGTGTGGAGAGGAGTAGAGTTATTTTCGTGGTTCTAGGAGGGCCTGCCGTCATGGTGAACTATGTTATAGCTTGTTCCTCACTGTTACTTTTGATCATTTTTTCGGTCTCCGAGGTGAATCAAGTTATTAATGAGAACTGGTATGATCACATATGCATATTGTATATGTGTAGAGGTGTAATCACACTTTGTCTTGGATTTACATTAAACTGTTAAGTCACGGCACCTGACTGCTTCATTGTGTGTGTGTGTGTGTGTGTGTGTGTGTGTGTGTGTGTGTGTGTGTGTGTGTGTGTGTGTGTGTGTGTACTTGCATTGAGTGGTCGCAGGGGGCGCTGTTTACCACGCTTTTTCCGTCCGGATTCTTAGATTATGTTTTATCCCCTCTATAAACGTTCTTTTACAAAGATTTTTACTTCTTTACATCAGGAAGTAATATAAATTCTGTAATCCCTCCCCGGTGATGGTATTGAGATGATATGTTTTAACTGTGGCGGACAGTGGAGCAGGACTGTAGAATTTTATCTACTCTCGGGGAACACGGCGATAACTCGATGACTCCGGGCGCGTGTTTTTGTCGATTGATTAATAGATCGATCGATCGATCGTCCTTTTTCTCGCAGCTCTGCGCGGTGGCGTTGCCGTGTAACCACAGACGCCGGCAGGGCAGTGCGGTCAACCGAACCCAGGCGCATGCGGCCTGACTGACGGCAGCCCGGACCAATCAGAGAGCAGCCCGGTCTGCGGACATCCACTTCAGCCAATCAGAGAGCGCCCTTCCCGGGACGATCCCTAATCCGGGCCGTCGGTGGGGGGCTGGTGAGAGATGCTGCAGGGACGCGCGGCGCGCCGCCACCGGGACGCTGCTCGCCGTTAACGGGGACGCGCTTCTCGTCAGGTGAGACCCGGGGGACCCCGGGGACCCGCCTGTCCTCCGCGGAAAAACCACCGTCCGCGTCCGGCGGCCCCGCGGCGCGTTTTTCGGTGACGATCGCGACACGACGGAATAAAATCCCCGCGACGGTGCGGGGACGTGGACGTGAACCGCGGTTCCGTGCCTGCGGCAGGAACAAAGGCTTTTAAATCCGCTCCGACCTCCCAGCTCGGTCCTGTTCGTAAACGTCCCACCCGGACCGCCATCTTCTGGCCGCCTCCAGCCGCGGCCGAGCATCGTCACTGTCTCGTTGTCCCCGGGCTGGACCGAGAGTCCCCACAACGCCACAAGTCCGTGTCCAGAGCCTGCAGTTCTAACAGAGGTCTCTCTCTCTCTCTCTCTCTGCATGCAGGCAGGATGAGGAACCGAGGGGCGTGATGTTCTGATGTTCTGAAGTTCCGGATCTCCCAGTGACGCCCCAGCAAGGACGGTTCTCTCTGGAATACGAGCAGGAGAAGATGGCCTGAGCGTCGCTCGATGGAGGGCGTAACTTGTCTCCAGGGAGGATGCTACGCGCTGACCTTTGGCCTGCTGATGCTGGCGTCTCTGACTGGGGCGGACGCACCTGCGGAAGGTGAGTCCACGCTGGTCTCATGACGGGGCCCGTCGCAGGGACACTGAAGATGTTCTCCTGGGTCGTGCCCGTATTCATCAGCTTGCTTTTTAATATAACCACGGGAAAAGTGGATTACCGATGTTGAAGGTCATTTTTGCTTTTCTGTCAGTCTTGTTGGTCCCCTAATTCTGTATCTGAAGTCTCTTGGAAATGACGTCATCAACACCGTTCACCAACCACAATGTTTGGTGCAGACAGGAAGTCGTGCTGCGTTTTTTCCAGAAAAAATCGAATGAACCGCTGGTTCTTCTGAGTCTCGCGTGAAGGAACTAAGAATGGATATAAAAATGAGCACAAATAAAAAACAAACACCGAGCGACTGCAACGCTTCACACATTTGGAAGCCATGACGGTCGGTGGAGATCATGTTTTAGGGGCGGGTCGGGAAAGTCTCTGGGCGGAAAAAGCATGAGAAACGGGAGGTAACCTTTCCCCGTATGACGCCATAAGGGGACAAATTCCAGATCCATCTGACCATCTGAGCTGCCGCTCTCTGAACGGCGAAGCAGAACGACCGAAACACTCTTTACACCCATCGCCATTTCTAGCCACCGCAGGACCGTAGACTCGGGGACTCGTATTAATGTTAAATCATCTCACAAAGTGACATTGTCATGATAGGATCCTTTAATGATCGTAGAGAACCAGCAAGTGTTCAGGGTGGGTTAGGGTCAGGATGTGGACGACTTGGTAGTGGCGTGGATCTATGAGTTTCTGTAGGTTGGTTGGTTGGTTTGATACCGGGCAGAAACGGACCTCTTCCTTTTTAACACGTGAGCCAGTGGTGGCCTTGCAGGTGAGGAAACGCGTCCTCTGTATTGAACCATCGCCCTTGGTGAGCAGTGGGCAGCCATGACAGGCGCGTGGGGACGGCACCTTTGAACCCACAACACTTCGGTTACGAGTCCACTTCCTTACCCACCAGGCCAACATTGGCCAACCACTGCTTCATGTTCCAGGCATGGGAACTTTTTGGAGATTCCTAGTTTTAACTATGAAGCGCTCGTCCTTGAGGCAGCGGGACTATATTGGCACCGCATGGACATTATTTTATTGGAGTTCGGCTCAGTTTTGACACCCATCATACATTGAAATGTTTGGTGCGACAGTTTTGTCTGAGTGCGTGTAGACGTTTTGACGAGTGAGACAAATTTTCTGTGTCCCGCGCATCACACGGGGACTTTTCAAGCTGAAAACGTTTCATAACTTTATATTGAACTACGATAAGCACTACGTGCATGTAGTGGGCGGTAGTAGCCTAGCGGGTAACAAACTCACCTATGAACCAGAAGACCCAGGTTCAAATCCCACTTACTACCATCGTGTCCCTGAGCAGGACACTTAACCCTGAGTGTCTCCAGGGGGCGACTGTTCCTGTAACTACTGACTGTAAGTCGCTCTGGATAAGGGCGTCTGGTAAATGCTATAAAAAAAGACATTGGGATGCGTGCTAATTCCGCATGATGCTGAGTTTATTTATTATGTACTTTATTATAGGGTTATTATGGAAAAGTGTCCTACATGCCACCGGGACCGCCGCTCTAGAACGTACATGGAACACAGAAATGCAGGTCCTGTTCCGTCCTGGTTTACCTGACATTATAACTTTCAAACCTCGTTTATAGGTTTTTAGATGAATCTACTTTTGAAAGTGACACAATGGGGCCGAGACTGTGGACGACAGGAGCTGGTCAGATGTTGTACCGTAAATCATATTTCACTCGTCTTTGTTAGCAGATTGCGATCGGACCAGAACATCGCTGTTTGGGTCGTTCATCAGAGAAAAGCACAAGCGCGTTTTAACGACTTCATTAACTTGAATTACGTTAACGGCATTCACCAGATCACCAGGGACAGGGACACAGTGGTAGTAAGTGGGGTTTGAACCTGAGACCGGCGATTGTGGGCCGGTGGGCGCGCACGGGGTCGCCAGGAGTGGAACACCCATCTGTTCTCTGAAAACGGGTCACGAGCGCGGCCATGTGTTCATGTCCCCCGCGCCGTGGACATGAGACAATGAGCGTGGTGCCGGAACGCGATCTGGGATATCTGCACGCTGGAATAAGGAACGCTGCAACTGGACGGAACCGAACTGGTTACTTCTCGTTTATCCTGTTGTAATGATGGGGGATCGCTGGACGGTAATGATGGACGGTGCTGGACGGGGACTCGTGTGCCTGGCCTGCAGATGGACTGCTCCAGGTGAATGCTGGGATGGAGACGGTGGGACGCCGTCCACAGCCGATGGACTGCAGGGTGTAGACCTGCTGCTGGTGCTGTGTGGTTCAGGGCTCATCCTGTTCATCCAGTTATGGACCTGAAGACCAGCGAGATGAAAATGCACTTGGGTCTTGGTCTTCATCGCCATAGTCAAATGTATTATTATTATTACTTTTCTTTTTTTTTCGTTCTTTATCAAAATCCTCTCCTGGTCAAGGTGGCCAGAATTCCTCAGATGTGGTGGAACTTGGTCCTGAAGGTCCAGGCATTGCTGCTGCTCAGTGGCCAATCAGAAACGACCTGGATTTGGATTGAAGGACCCTACCACGGGCGTGGGAGTATATCTCCCACACCCGCATGTTCTGAATGGCCTATGTGGAACTGAACCATCTTGGTGTAGGTACAGGATGGAGTGTGTAGAAGAACGGGGCTCGATGGGACATCTCTGTGGAAGTGTGTATCACTGGTCTGTAAACAGGCTCATGAACAGAGAAATGACTGTCATTGTGTGTGTGTGTGTGTGTGTGTGTGTGTCTGTGTGTCGTCGTTCTTCTTTTGATCTTAGCATCTAACCCACCCTCCACTCTGGTCCTGTCAGCATGATCTGACGGTGGTGGCATCTCCACAGCTCCGCCTCGCAGCCCCGCTCCGGGGGATAATGATGGGAAATCTGGCTGCAATGTGGTCTGCGTGTGAGAGTCGGGGTCACATCGGGGTCAAATCTGTAGAGCTGGAGTGGTAGCTTGGTTTCTGATATTGCCAGACTGGAAGACAGTTAACTGTTTATTACCACGTGGCTCCGTCTTCTCAGTGGTGCAGCCCGCCTCGCTTCCATATTCCTGCGCCTCAGCACCACTGAATGTAAATGTGATGTAGGTACACACACAAAAGAGGCTCATTTCCGCCATTATCACTGGGACAAATCCCACATCGACACGTAGGAGGTGTGAGAGCTGTCAATCATGCCGGCAGGCTCCTCCCCTTCTATAAACTTTGTTCAGAAAAACATCTTTTATGATCTTTTAATGATCTTCGCACATTAATTTATTATTCATTTCACCTGTTTAGCGCTGTTTGTCTCATTGTTGTCTACATGTTTTTTCTTAAATGTTATTCTTGCGTTGCCTTTTGCACCTTTTTTGGCCCAGTTTGTCGGTGTTGCACACGTACACTTTGTCAGTATGTAACTTTGTTTAGTCGTTCAAATTTTCCACGTACCACCAGGTTCCGGAGAAACGTTATTTCATATGTAGCTGACATGACAATAAAACTCAACTTCAAACTTCAACTTTTAATGAAGGGACAGGTTGGCAGCTAGTTCCTCCTCTCCAACATGCAGATATGAGCATCCAGAATATCTAGTTACTTTTCATCATCACGTTTTCTTCTTGCCGAGATTTCATTGGTGGATATGATGATAAGACAGAACTGAAATAAAACAGAACTGAAATACAAGATGCTGTGTCAAAGTATCCAGCTGTACAGCGCCATCTACAGGAGCGGAGGTTGTAGTGACACACCAATTTTCATCTCTGCCGACCTCGGCATCACCACCCGGTGGACTAAATTTCTATACAAAGATACTGATATTTGATGTCCCTGTATCAACACAATATCACCACGTAAAATTATGCCGTATTGATATTTTCCGACACCCCAAGTGGATACACTTGTGAAAAACGCTTGAGGTCGGATTCGAAAATTAAAACCCTACACAATCTTAAATAATAGCTGGACAAGAATTTCTTCTCCTGTAGCAAGCCCAGCCGTCGAGAGCCGACTCTGATGTTCTTATACTTTTTGCTCGGTTCACAGTGGCTTTGTTAAATCAATGGTATCATTTTCTGATCAGGTGGAGTATAAGTACATGTAAATGGCGTATTCTGAGTTCGGAGCGCATCCGGTCTTCAGGGGTCCCGGCCAGCTGATTCCTTACAAAATATTCCAGAAGAAAACCTTTTTCTCAACACATTATGAAATACAAAATCTTACTTAAAAAAAAAAAATGTAACTTACTTTGTGGAAAAGGTTTTTCTTTTTTTTTTTCTGCCCGAGAGCACCATGTTTTTTTCTCGGCAAGATTCTGGCTAATTACGAGTCGCCGTCCTTTCCTACTGAAAGCTGATCCGTCCGCGGCAACAATGATTCCTTTCTTGGTCCGCAGCCGTGGGGACCGAGGGACCGATCAATGGCCTTCTGCTCTCTCGGAGAGGGCAGTGATGGAGGGATGCTCCCAGCTTCCACTGGGACCAGGGGGGGATACTCTGGTGGCAAGGGTGATTGTTGCCATGGAGACCAAGTGAAGTTTCACTGGTTGTAAACTAGGGCTGAACAACTATGGCCAATATGATAATGACAATTATTTTTATCAATATTGTAATCACGATCAGTAATTATTTTAGGTAAAAAACATTTTTATTGGTCTTCCTGTTTTAAACAAACAATAAGTGGTAGTAGCCTAGTGTGTAACTAGGTAGTATAGAGGGTGGTAGTAGCCTAGTGTGTAACTAGGTAGTATAGAGGGTGGTAGTAGCCTAGTGGGTAACTAGGTAGTATAGAGGGTGGTAGTAGCCTAGTGGGTAACTAGGTAGTATAGAGGCTGGTAGTTGCCTAGTGGATAACTAGGTAGTATAGAGGGCGGTAGTAGCCTAGTGTGTAACTAGGTAGTATAGAGGGTGGTAGTAGCCTAGTGGGTAACTAGGTAGTATAGAGGGTGGTAGTAGCCTAGTGGGTAACTAGGTAGTATAGAGGGCGGTGGTGGCCTAGTGTGTAACTAGGTAGTATAGAGGGCGGTGGTGGCCTAGTGTGTAACTAGGTAGTATAGAGGGCGGTGGTGGCCTAGTGTGTAACTAGGTAGTATAGAGGGCGGTGGTGGCCTAGTGGGTAACTAGTTTGTATAGAGGGCGGTAGTGGCCTAGTGGGTAACTAGGTAGTATAGAGGGCGGTAGTAGCCTAGTGGGTAACTAGGTGGTATAGAGGGTGGTAGTAGCCTAGTGGGTAACTAGGTAGTATAGAGGGTGGTAGTAGCCTAGTGTGTAACTAGGTAGTATAGAGGGCGGTGGTGGCCTAGTGTGTAACTAGGTAGTATAGAGGGCGGTGGTGGCCTAGTGTGTAACTAGGTAGTATAGAGGGCGGGGTGGCCTAGTGTGTAACTAGGTAGTATAGAGGGCGGTGGTGGCCTAGTGTGTAACTAGGTAGTATAGAGGGCGGTGGTGGCCTAGTGGGTAACTAGTTTGTATAGAGGGCGGTAGTGGCCTAGTGGGTAACTAGGTAGTATAGAGGGCGGTAGTAGCCTAGTGGGTAACTAGGTGGTATAGAGGGTGGTAGTAGCCTAGTGTGTAACTAGGTAGTATAGAGGGCGGTGGTGGCCTAGTGTGTAACTAGGTAGTATAGAGGGCGGTGGTGGCCTAGTGTGTAACTAGGTAGTATAGAGGGCGGGGTGGCCTAGTGTGTAACTAGGTAGTATAGAGGGCGGTGGTGGCCTAGTGTCTAACTAGGTAGTATAGAGGGTGGTAGTAGCCTAGTGGGTAACTAGGTGGTATAGAGGGCGGTAGTGGCATAGTGGGTAACTATGTAGTATAGAGGGCGGTAGTGGCATAGTGGGTAACTAGGTAGTATAGAGGGCGGTAGTGGCCTAGTGGGTAACTAGGTGGTATAGAGGGCGGGGTGGCCTAGTGGGTAACTAGGTAGTATAGAGGGCGGTAGTGGCATAGTGGGTAACTAGGTAGTATAGAGGGCGGTAGTAGCCTAGAGGGTAACTAGGTAGTATAGATGGCGGTAGTAGCCTAGTGGGTAACTAGGTGGTATAGAGGGTGGTAGTGACCTAGTGTGTAACTAGGTAATATAGAGGGCGGTAGTGGCCTAATGTGTAACTAGGTGGTATAGAGGGCGGTAGTGGCCTAGTGGGTAACTAGGTAGTATAGAGTGCGGTGGTGGCCTAGTAGTATAGAGGGCGGTGGTGGCCTAGTGTGTAACTAGGTAGTATAGAGAGTGGTGGTGGCCTAGTGTGTAACTAGGTAGTATAGAGGGCGGTGGTGGCCTAGTGGTTAAATAGGTAGTATAGAGGGTGGTAGTAGCCTAGTGGGTACCAGAAGACCCAGGTTCGAATCTCACTTACTACCATCGTGTCCCTGAGCAAGACACTTAACACTGAGTGTCTCCAGGGGAAGACTGTCCCTGTAAATACTGATTGTAGGCACTCTGGATAAGGGCGTCTGGTAAATGTTGTAAAGGTAAGTGAACAAGGCTTTCAGTTCAAAATGAAACCGCAAATAAAAATAACTCATGAATAATAAAATAAATTTTACACAAGGCAAAGGGCTAACAAAAAATAAACAGCAATTGCAGTGTGCAATGATAAAGAAAAGAAGGCACAGGAACACCAGCCTGTCAACATTTTTGGGCTAAAGAGATGACCGGAGGCAGGTCATTATCAAAATACTTAATTTTAAAAAATTTTAGACGAAATATGAACATCCATTTTCCTGCTTATTTGGGGACAGGGCAGGTCCATAAACAGAAGCATTTTGTATAGAAATATAGGCAATGAGCTATGTAATATGTAGAGGTGTCAGAACAGAAGCTGTGCCCAACCTGTACGGTGAAGGTGGGACGACAGATGCTCTGGTCTGTAACATGAACAAACGGCATTTTGTCGAACACAAAATTTCGTAACATACAAGATGATAAAATCAACTCCTAAAATCCTATCCTAATGTTATGCATTGATTCTTCGTTTACTCTTTATTACAGCCGAATGCGGCGCCAAAGTCCAGCCTTTTCGGTCGTATCGTTAGAGAAGTGTGGTAGAATTAGTTTGGACCCCCGTCTGAATATGACGGCGGTATTGACTCAGCTGAATGCGAAATCTGGTGGTTGAGAGATTTGATATGAGCGCGCTATTAAATGTAAATATTGCCAACGATCATCTTAATTTAATTGTGGAAGCCTGAATCGTGATTAAAATTCGATTAATCGTGCAGCCCTGTTGTAAACCAGGATGTGGGAGCGTACTCACTGTTTCCTCGTAGGCGTGGGTGCTTAGGAAAGGTGGCGGGGCTAGTAGCTGGTTCTTGTGGCTGGTTGTGTGTGTATACAATTCAGATTGAGTTGTAAAGTAAAAAGAGCGTGATGTTCCACTGTGAACGCGGACACGTGGAGGACTGTGGGAAGTTACCTCACCTCCCACCCGCCAGGCTCGGCGGCACACACACACACACACACACGTCCCTCGAACCCATCTGGTAGTAATTTGCGTTTCTCGCTGCGGCCTCGGTAATATTGTCCCCCGGCAGATCTGTGATGTGCGTCCTGTTAACCTGCACTAACCCTGTAACTAGTGAAGAGCCGTAGTGTTCTAACATCTCACGACAGTGTTTGTCCTCTAAATGACAGTATATGGCTTTATATATATATATATATATATATATATACACACACACACACACACACACACACACACACACACACACACACATATATATATATATATATATGGATTTTATATTTCATATTTTTGTTGCCCTGTAATATGATGGTAAAGGCAGATTGAAAGCTAAGTTTTACGTTGCTTACATGATGTGTGTATTTATACGAGTCTGTATGTTTGCTAGTTAGCTTGAATAAAAGCAGGGTTAATAAAAGATTTTGCGTGTAGTTAATGTTACCAGTCTGTACGGATGGCAATCTGGTTCCTGGTGAACGTGTGATCTGGGTAAAATGGGATATCGTAACATCTTGGTGTTTTTTTTTTTTTTTTTTTTTTTTGCTCTGTGTGTCTCCGTTACCGAGATGGTCCGTAAGCCACTGATCTGAGGTCAGCGCTCGACGGGAAGACATGAGGGGAATCCTGATCCCCGCTCTTCGGTTTTTCGTCTCCGGTTACGCGCCCCTCCTCCTCTTCACCAGCGACTGCGGGGGGAGGAGAGGATGTCTCTCGGCTCGGCCTTTATCTGTCTGTGTTTCATGGTCTCTCCGCTCTTGGACTGGCCCGTTTTTATCTTCTAAGTAATTCCCAGCGGTGAAGGCACTGGGAGTGTATGAATTTTTGATGGTCTTGCAGACATGACCTCAGTCTGGAGAGAGGAAAAGATGGAGGAAGGAAGAGAAGTCCTCCTATAGGCTTCTTATTGTCATCGTGAGACACTACAGCACAGCCCACGGTGACGCAACGAAACATTTCCTCTGCATTTAACCATCACGCTCATCAGTCAGATGTGTCCCATGTTAAAGCCACGCCCACTTAAACTCCTGGTCTGATATGGTTTTAGTGTAGTCTTTGCATCCAGCTGTCATGGGCAGCCATGACAGGTACCCGGGGAGCAGTGTGTGGGCACCGGACCTTCATCAAGGGGACCTCAGTGGCACCGAGGCGGTTTGGGATTTCAACCTTCAGACTACGAGTCCACTTCCTTACCTGCTAGGCCACCACTGCCCCATTTCCACCACACATTACGTTTACGGCATTTGGCAGACACCCTTATCCAGAGCGACTTACAACGTGCTTCCATGTCACCATCTATGAAGTGATCAGTTCTGGTTCACTAGGACCCCCAACCATGAATACAGTGATTTTATTTCACTCGGTTGTAGTTTTTCTTGCATAAATCAGACTATAAGAAAGTTACACGCTAGTGTGAGTATCCTCTAAAGAGGAAGGTGTTGAGCTGCTGTGCTGTTCTGACCTCGAGGGGAACTTCAATCTACCAAGACAGAGAAGAGTCTAGACGAGGGTCTTCCTCGTACCTCCAGCGGTGGAGGGACCAGGCGAGCAGGATGGTGTGAGGTGCAGCGTGAGGTATAATAAGGGTTTAGAGGTTGCGGGTTCGATTCCTGATCTGCCAAGGTGCCACTGAGCAAAGCACCGTCCCCACACACTGCTCCCCGGGTGCTTGTCATGGTGCCCACTGCTCACCAAGGGTGATGGTTAAATGCAGAGGACACATTTCACTGTGTGCACCGTGTGCTGTGCTGATGTGTATCATGAAGTGACAATCACTTCACTTCACTTATTTTTAACAACCACAACACTTCATAGAACTGTAATAGACTCCGGCACTTTCACTTTCAATCTGGACCCTAGAATCCTTGCACAAACTTTTTTTACTCTTGCAGAAATTTTTTACTTTAAAATGTTTTCATTATTACTTTACTTCATTAACGTTACTCATTTTCACACCTTCACCCTACCTATTACACATATTTTATGTTTTATGTTAGAGACATAAAAGTGTAATATTTGGCTATGCTTGCAGTATTTGCATATTGGTTCGTCATATACTTGCAATATTTGCAATATTTGTGGTCTGTAGCAGTCGCTAAAGCATTTCACTGCATATCATACTGCATATGACTCCGTTTGTGACAAATAAATCAATTTGAATTTGAATGAATTTGAGGTCGGATGGTGAAACCCCATGTTTGGCTTTGTAGGCCAGCGTCAGTATTTAGCAGCTACTGGGAGCCAGTGGCGGGGGCGTAGCCGCGCTCCCCACATCTCAACATGGGCCCACGTTAACGTGTGTTAAAAACGACAAAGTCATCAGCACGTGCTGTTCTTAAATAGAAAAGGTCCAGTGGTGAATGCGATGATGGAGGCACAAGGTCAGGTGGTATCTCCTCAGCCCCATTGTTCCCCTGATACTGCTGGGATTTTACCCAGAGTTTTAGCTCCGCCTTTTTTGACTCGTGCTTCGTGCTCGTGGATAAGAAGATGTTTCCTTTGGTTTAAAAGTGTACTTTACTGCACCGCACCACGCCGGAAGGCTTTGGACCACAATTTGGTCACTCCTTCTGTTAAGGCTGAGGTCAGACGGGTGGCACCGGTGGAAAGTTCCGGTCACACAGCACACAGTCGTTTACCCACATAAGCCCACTGGCTTAATGACACACAACTTACATAAAACACGGCCGTGTGTCACGCTGACTTCATTAGCGCCCGCTCGCTCGCTCTCACTCGTCCACGCACTCATCCGCAGCCCATCTAGATCTTCAGACGCACATCTAGTGAAATGATGTTTACGATCATAATAATTTCCCTTCTGAAGTATCACCCCTAGCGGAAATATTCAGTTCATGCTGGTTTTGTCAAGTTCTGTCTTGGACACCAGTGTTAATCTCTGTGTGTGTGTTGTCCCCTGTCTCCATGCAGAGCTGGAGGAAACTCTTCTGATTGGTCAGTGCAACGCACTCTTGGCCAAGTCTCTTCTGGCCAAACCGTCTGTCGCTGTCTGGAATGTTTCCGAGACTGACCAGAATCCACCAGTCAGAATCCTCTGACTTTTTCAGTTGGGTTTTACGGAAGGAAACTTCTGGCTTGGGCTCGGCTCCTTCAGCTACGAAGATGATGGTGGTGATTTATGCATTTCAGGTGGCTTGGTGTGAGGTGGCGTGGCTGAAACCACGTTTGATTGCTGCGAATCGGGACTCTGTGCCAGCTGAAGAGTCACGCGGAGGAGATCTGCCTAAAGGAGGAACATGTGTGCATGGAGACCAAAGAGTCTTCTCCTCCCCACAGCCACTGCTCCTTCTTTTAATGAGACTCTGGTTTAAAACAGCTTCGAGAAGTAAAGGGGGTGGCGTCTCTTCGTTCTCCGTGGCTGAGAACAGCGGTTCCTAACATGCGGGAGAGTTGGTTTGTCAAATCGTGGAGTCACAGACGACGAACTGCTCGTTTACAAGACTGTGCTCCATCAGTTCATGTCCGGGTTGATGCGGATGTTGCATGTGCAGACATGCAGTGAGCTCCTGGCAGGGCTTTAGACTAACTTGTTGCACTTTTTAAATCGCTGTTAATATATAAAGAGTGAGAGAGAGTGAAGAGAAGTGATTGTCACATGTGATACACAGCAGCACAGCACACGGTGCACACAGTGAAATATGTCCTCTGCATTTAACCCATCAGCCTGAGTGAGCAGTGTGTGGGGACGATGCCCGGGGAGCAGTGTGTGGGGACGGTGCTTTGGCGGATCGGGATTCAAACCGGCAACCTTCTGATTACGGGACCGCTTCCTTAACCGCTAGGCCACCACTGCCCCATATAGGCCGTATTGACTTGTAAATGATTAAATAAACTTTCTGTTAACCAGACTGCTTTTGAAGCACAATTCTACAAGAAAGGTAACTTTCTGTAAACGTGTTGGTGCTTCACTGAGTTAAAACAAGGTAAATTAAATCAAAAGAAATTCTAAAATATGAGGCGATAGAACAGACGTTAGTCTGAGGTGTGAAAAATGTATAAATAGCTCGTAACGCGCACGAAGCAAGTTGGTATTCTGGACACTCGGAGACTGATAAAACCAGCCTCTCCTCCATTCCCGCTTCGTGTCTGCATTTCGAAGGCAAATCGCAAATTAAAATATGTGGAATTTGCAAATACCTGTTTTTTTTTTTTGTTTTTTTTTTAAATACCTTTCAAATATTCTTAAAATCGTTCAGCCATACTGTTGACTTTAGTGTCAAATTCCGCCAAATCAGCTATTTCTTTTTTTGTTTCGCAAATTCCGCATATTTGCAATCCTATTTCATACTTTTCACGAAGCGAGGATTGGGATTCATGTGATTTATCTGTCTGCCTGTCAATTTCGTTCTTACTTGGCCCATGTAGACCCTGGATGGGGTTTACCAAGTGGAAAAATTGCTAAATATGTCGCACATTTTGAGAAAACGCACCACTTTTCATTGCAAAAATCACCCGAAAGAACAGTGAAATACTTTCATTTATGTGAAGTGAGTGAGTTTAGGTTTATGTGCTTCCTCGCTTCCTTCCTGTAGCTTTGCGCTATTTTTACCAATGGTGCTGAGTGGCTTTATTTAACCAGGTCCTTAATTCAGCCCACGTCTCTCTGCATTTCAAATCATTTACTCATCCCGACAGGAAGCGGACCACTCAGACGTTGGACCTCGGGCCCGTCCGACTGCAGCCCCCCGTTTCAGTCCCTCATATTAATGACATTTGACTATAATAATGACTTTTAACGTGCTGGAGGGGATTATTCCTCCAACACTTCTAATCCTGATGAAGATCAATGTGCCGAACAGACCGATCCAGAGTCTCTTGGAAGTGGAGAGACGGTGATTTATAATTTCATACCAGCGCTGCAGAACCCGTCACGTCGCTCGGCAACACTGATGATGTCATTCCTGAGACGTCACCAAGGTTACCGGTGAGTTGGGAGAAAGGCAGCAGAGCGGGAACATGAGAGCTGCATGGAAGCAGGAAGATGGCGTTGAATGGGGGGTTCGTGGAAAGTCAGACCCATCAGACGGGCCGCGGGCATGTATATCGGTGCAGAGCGTAACTAGATGAAGATTTGTGTGTAATTTAGGTTGTGCAGGGTAATTAATAAATGAAACTCCCTGTGCATGTTGAGGGTGTAATGAGTGCTGGGGTTACATCCATGCCAAGAATCGTCAGAATCATTGTGGTAAATGTCACTCGTTTTAAAATGTATGCATTAGGCTGGTGTGGATTTCCTTTATCATGCAGCGATGGTTCTGATTCCATTTCAAATAAGCGTTGAGAAATTCAGTTTCATATAAGAACGCACCAAGAAAGTTCCAGGTATTCTAGAATACATTAACTTAATCTATTCATTTAATTTAATCACGTCTTTAAAACATGACATGCTGTTTGTTATTTTATCTATTTTATCTATTTTGTCTAAAATATTTGGTATTTTCAACACAACAAATTTGAGTTCAGCGGTTACCCTAAAAACAGCATGTACATTTAATCCGATGTCAGACCCAGCCAGGTACCTGTTGGCGTAGCAGTGCGCTCCCCTCGCAGTCACCACCTGGTGACCGCCCTGCTATCAGGTGTCCCCAGGCCACTGTCCTCAGGTGTGTGTGTGTGTTGGTTAATTCATGGCCTGGACAACGGGGTCCGGTGATGCGTGGCCCGCCGTGTGAGAGAGAGAGAGAGAGAGAGACATCTGGTGTCGCTGGTCAGTCTCGCGCTGCCTGTCTGCTGTGCTGAGAGGTCTGTGTGTGTGTGTGTGTGTGTGTGTGGCCTGAGCCCAAGCTCAAGGTGAATGAACCTTGATGAAATATTTATCTGATTGTCCAACTTTGCTTTGTCTGTGTTTTTTAAAAGTCAGAATCTGAGTTTAATTCTGCAGGGTCATGTGGGAACAAATCGTTTTAATGATATTAAAATCGATTTAATTAGGAAGGTATCTTTTTTTGATGTTTTTTATTAGAGTTATAAAACTGACAAGAATCCAATAATACATCCTGTTCTTTACTATGGCCAGAATTAAATGGCTTTTTTGGCTAGAATTGAATTTGATGAGTTGTCTTTACTTCCTGCGGAGGATGAGGAAAGCCCATCTCCCACCACCCATCCTCAACACCACCTTCAGAGGTCGATTTTTAAAAATCTCCTGTTGAGTGGCCAACTGGGTGAACAGTTTCAGTATGGATGTGAGTAGAATTGAAGTTCTCGTCATGATTAAATATGTACTATGCAGTATACTGAGTATTGCAGAATTGACCGTCGTAGTGATATCATAGTGTATTGGGAGAATATCCTCTGTGATTAGGAGGTCATATCTCCAGTTTTCTGGTTGGTGCTCTGTAGAGATGACCTGTGTGTGTCGTGTGTGGGAACTTCACTCCAGGCTTTCTGTGAGCGTGTTATTAATGCATGGTGCTGCCCAGCTGCAGAAGAACCTGGCACTCCGTTCCCACCGAGCATGAACACACACACACACACATACAGGGTGCAAAGTACCCTGAGGAGAATGGTGCCCGTGTCCTGGTTATGGGGACCAGAGGACATTATTCAGGCCACCGTACCCAGGTGCTGGACGTTCTCGTTGAAAGGGCCGCTCCACGCCTGGTCCGTGGATCTGAACCGTGTTAACCAGTTGGCAGGACTGGTTTTGTGCGTCTGTGGGAGGATTTCTGCTGCTAAGTCACCGTTTGCCGTGGTTTGTTGAGCCGATGAGGCAGTAAGTGACGTTTGTCACCCAGTACTCATCCCATGTGAAGGTGGCTCTCGTTCGTCGATGTTTATTAGCAGTGGCTGTTTCTGGAGAGTGATCAGGGATCAAACCCTAAATAAAAAAAAAAAATTCAAAATGAAGAAGTCAGTGTAACATACTTGTGCATCTCAGGAAATGTAAATATTGTTTAAAAGTCCTAATTTAAAGATTTTATGTTGTTGTTGTTGTGAAGACCGCTCTCATCTCAGGGCACCATGTGACCTCCAGCCCTGCCAGAGTGGTGCCTGCTTGCCACGAGGCCTTCGGCCCAGCGTTTGACGTCAGCCGCATCAGCATCTGTTCTCTCTCTCTCTCTCTCTCTCTCTCTCTCTCCTCTCTCTCTCTCTCTCTCTCTCGCCCTCTCTCTCCCTCTCTCTCTCTCGCCCTCTCCCCGTGGACGGCGGTGTTGATTGCGTACTCTGATGAATCCGGCATCTCCGGCCCCAAGTCCCGCGTTTCCCAGCGTTGTGTCGCGTCTGAGCAGGTGAAGGACGTTTACCGTGCGTCCTACAGACCCCGGCGGACCTCGGCGGGCCGGTAAACGCCTCGCTAATGGAAAATTTATAAAAGCGAACTGATACCGCTGGACGGGAGCGTGGTCCAAGGCCCGCCGCTTAATTATTTAGGTCTCGTTTGGTGGCACCCGGCGTCTTTCCACCAAACTCGCACCTGCGGCTTACGTAATCACGCAGCGCCGAACCGAACACCGGTGTTTCATCAGAGGACCATGTCACGTTCCTAAGTCCAGGGGTGTAAGAAACGGGACGAGGGTGTGGAGAGGAGGACGTCCCCTGTTACACACGCAACCAAACAATGCGTACAAACAGCGCTTTTATTAACAGCGAGCTAACAGGTAGAATAAAACAGCGGACGCAGCACAGCAAACCAACATCAGTACAGCCTGAAGGAAGGGACGGTCCAGCGGGGACAACTCAAACATGCACAAGTTAACAAAAAAGCACAAAGCTAACAGGCTAACACAGGCTAACAACAAAGGGGTCTATCACATAAAGCAACAAGACACACGAATGAGATCCCTGGGGACGTCCCAGAAGAGTAAGGGCCTAGCAGACCCTGGGGACCTCCCGAACACCATCTGAAGTCTCTTTATATAGGTGGAGGTGACCAATAGGCAGATGGTAGATGGAGCTGGTAGGCCTCAACTCCTCCCACGAAGTCCACCTAAAAGAGACAGGACACAAAAACACCGCCAGACACACAGAACACGTGGGAGCGTACGTCCAGGGACGGGACAGACCATTCCACTGGACAATCTGTAGATGCTTCCCACCCCTGTATATCGACATTTTATAATGTTGTTCTCGGTGGAACAAAGTTTACAAAGTGGACAGGAATGGAATCTTTCTAGTGGTTTCCATTTAACTGTTACAGGGTTGAGGAGATGGAGCTCAGTTTACTGCTGCCCAATAACAGGTTTATTTAGGTCACATCGGTTTATTTATAGAGCTGCTTTTTAAGCAATTCATCAAACCCCAGATCCTTTGACCCCAAAACACTAGTAAGCAGGAGATTAAACGTGCTGACTGTGTGCAGAAGTAATGCAAGTGAACGCATGGCAGAACCTTGAATGAATGAGTGAACCAGACGTTGTTTGAGGCATCAGGAAACCGAAATGCGTCTTGCTAATCACCGCAAGTGCGGAACTGTTTTCATCAAGAATTGATTTTTCTGTTTTATGGCCACTTTGTCTAATGGTACATCAGGTTCTCATGTGACATCTGTTTCGTCAAAAAAGGCTGATTCAGAAAAACCCGCAGTAGCCCTTTGCAGACAAACCCGAAGCCTGTCGATCACATAAAGTTCCTGTCAAGAAATCCCCATTTAAATCATCACTTGGTTTTCTTTTTTGTCGCTTTCTTACGCAGATGGACCTTCATCCCGCCCACCACAGCATTTCCTCCATGAGCCCAGGTCACCTCAAGCCTTACCAGCATCACTCAGCGAGGCCTCCACACCTGCAGGCCTTCATGGAGATTCTTCACGGGAACCCGAACATGTCACACTGTCACCTGTCCCTCCACCATTATTCAAATATACTAACATGCAAGGCAGCGTCCAGCACCCCGATCTTGAACAGTCTTCCTGGGAAGGGCCAGTTCCGGTTTCTTCCTCCTCGTTGGGCACTTTCAGATCTGGGGGCGGGGTGTCTCCTGTTCGAAGGTACCAGGACCTGCAGGTGGTAGTGCCTCCACCTCGCATTGTCCCTTCCCCCACACAAGCTTCCCACACCCCAAAAAGTCTTCATGGGCCTTCAAATCCAGGAACAATACTTCACCATGTCCTCAAACGTTCCTCTGCCTTGAACACCACTGAACTTCATCAGATTGGAGACGTGGAACACTTATGGCCGACCTATGATGTGAACATACAAAATGATGGTGCTACAGGGCTGGACCACTTGATGGATCTCAGCCAAGTATCGTTTGAAAAACAGCAGCAGGTCTCCGATGCAGCTGAACCCACCATGGAACCACTGGATGACTTCTTTCCTAGCAACACCATGGAGGTAGACTGGGGCTCTGGAGATTACCTGGAGACAATGTCCTTCATGGGCTCTGAGGGAGATGACTACTCCTTGGTTACAAACCTCCCCTCTGACATGTATGACTTTGAGGATTCAAACTCAGAGGCTTATGATACCTCATTCCCCACCAGGGTTGGGGTGTCACCATCCAGCAAACTTTTCACCAGTACATCCACTTTGACCAGTACTGTGTTGAGTACTTCTCCAAGTCTGAGACCAACCATCACATACTCCCTTCCACCCAGTCATGAGAGCACCAGTCCTCCCAATGTCCCTGCCCTCGTCAATAATTCTAATTCTCCTATTTCAACAACTCAAGTCTCGAAGGTAAATATCACCATGCTTCCCAATTCAACAGTCTCCATGAAGAATATAAGCAGTCCTCTAGGTCATGTCATCCAGTCTAACAATGGCCTTCTGGACATCAAAGTGTCTCCTGTACATCCCACCCCAGGACTCCCTACACTTACCTCATCATTATCTCCTAACACTGAACCCAGTGAACTCGCAGATGCCGACTGGCCAGATGTGGTCACCGTGGAGCCCACAGAGGTCCTCCTCCCAGACATGAACAGCCTGGAGTACTACACCATCCAGCTTGCCAAGGACAACGGGAGCAGTCTGACAGAACACCGAGCCAATCTCAGCACCTCCATCACCCCGACTCGCATAATGGCCACCAGTGTGTCCACAGTGGTACGGCACGGTGTTGTCACGGCATCTGTCATGGAGGAGACGGTGCCTACAGAGAACAGCTCATGGCCAGAGGGATCATCGATGGACGGGTCAGGCTCTGAACCAATCAGCATGACCACACCAGAAATGAACCTTGCAAATGTCACAGAACCTGCTCTGGAACCTTCTGTGGTTTTGACACCATCGATGGAGCCTTCAATTTCAACATCAGTGTGGACTCAGGGGTCAGCTTCATCTTGGGTAAACACAGTGCAAACCTCAGAAGTGACACCGAGCAGGACATCCGTATGGACTACGGTGATGTCTTCATCAGTGGTTGATGATGTTTACTGGTTCGTCAGTCAAACTGTTCTGAAAAGTGACGTCTATCCCACCGTTCTAAACCCCACTGTCAGTGCCACGCCCTCCGTAACAGCCACACCCACCTCCAACACTACATCGCAGCCCCCATTTATGGACATGGCCGACCAGGCCATTACAACAGAGACCACGGTCACCACAGTGACAGACGCCAGTGGCAGTGCGGTGACCGCTGTTGTCACTGACCCCGTCAACGCAACCAATGCAAGCCTGACTCCAGGGGTTACGACTGTTACCCCGGCAACAGAGATCACCACCATCATGGTCACTGAGACCTTTGACCTTACCCCTGTCACCACCACCACCACTACCACAATTGTGGAGTCCACAACCCCCTCACCAGCTGAGACCACCACAGCAAGAGAGTACCTGTGCAACATCAGCAAGCCAGATACGTACCTGGTCAGAGTTGGTAAGGACGTTGCTCATGTTGCTGTAGAACCACTCGTATGGTGCACTGCTTTAATGCAGCGTCGATTGTGGTGATACCATGTAGATGTTTGGTCCCCCAGGTTTCCCTCCTGGTTCCACGGCTGGTTATGCCAAGAGCAAAGTCCAGGAAATCCTCAAGACTGAGTTCAACCAGTCGGTGGAGTTGCAGGTACCCTCTTCCAGATGAAATACACTTTCAACCTTTAAAAAGGTAACATGGCATTAAATGTGGAATCGGATTGAACAAATCTTTTCCGATATTAAGGAAAATGACCGATGTGATGAAATAGTAACGTGAAACTGTTAAAAAGTTGTTTATGTAACATTTGTGTTTGAGGTTTGCTTGAGTTTTGACAAAAACCTCTCTCGGGTGGGCGGGGCTCCCCGTCATTGGCCAGCAAATAGTTGAGTGACAGCGTTTCTTTCGGCCTTTGACTTTTGCTCAATATCAGAAAAGTTTTTGTTCAACAACCTCGTCACGAATCCGAATGCATAATTAAACAGCTGTAAATATGCGTGGACGTCATTCGACTTCAGCGTTTAACTTTGCGGCTTCACGTGAGATTCAAGCATCAGGTAAAGGTGTTTGTTTTAACTGTTGCGTGTGAGGCCGTCCTTGATTGGTTGTGAAACGGCCTCGGACGGCTGTGATTGGCTGTGTAATTGCGTCATTATGCAAGGACAGAGGCATGAGAACAACTCTTCCTCAAGCTTCTGTCTTGATCGGTACCCAGAATTCCCTGCATCAGGCCGGGCTCCAGGATTAGTGTACGGTGTGTACGGTGTGTACGGTGTGTACGGTGGCACGAGGTGATTTTATCCCTCTCTGTAAATGGCGTCGGTAGACGCTCCCATATGAAGTATTTCTTCTGGCTCAGGTGGTGAAGGCCCCTCCGGACTTCGTTTTCCGCGTGGTGTCCGGGCCGGTGGTCTACACGGCCATCTCAGTCATCAACGCCCTCCGCCAGTCGCCCCGCAGCTCTCGCTCCGTCCTGTCCGCCTCGCGCATCGGTCCCACCCCCGACAAGCAGTACCAGGTCCACACAGGTAAAGGACCGGGACCGCCGAGCCGGACTTGTGCTCCTGCGCGTCCCGCACCTCATTCTTCTGTGCTTGTCCGCGCAGTGCTGCAGTTCGTGCCCAGCCACGTGGACGTTCGGGTTTGCACCTTCAGCGAGCACGTCGAGAGGGGCCTGTCTGCCGCCTTCGCCGAGGTGCGCCGGCAGGCGTTCGAGTCTACGGATTTCAGCGTGCACGTGAGAGACACACACACACACACACACACGCTTCTGAAAATAATGGCTAGATCCTGACCTCGCCGTGACCACTCCTCCTCCTCCTCCTCCTCCCGATACCGTGAAAGATGGAGTCCCCAGGACCAGCAGGTGGCCTCCAACCCCCACCAGTCCTGCGAATCACCGCCAGTTTCCGGCTCACAGTTTCTATGCTGAATATGTACTTCGGTGTTTTTTCCGTGTCAGATCGTGAACATCAGCACCAGCTCGCTGCCGAAGGCGCCGCGGCTGCCGCGGGAGCCGGTGGTGGTCACCTTCGCGGTGCGTGGCGCTCAGGGCTACCTGCTGGGCTCCGAGGTCAGCGCGCACCTGAGGCTCCTCAACATGGTGGAGTTCAGCTTCTACCTGGGCCTGCCGGTGCTGCAGATGGCGGAGCGTGAGTGTGCACAGCCGCGCAGACCCGAGTTGCGTTCGTTGCGCCGCGTTCTACGGCTGACGCCGCTGCTTCTGCTCCACAGCTTTTCACTACCCGGAACTCAACACAACCCAGTTGCTGAGGTCATCGTGGGTCAGAACAGGTAGGTGATGGCCGAGATGGCGCCAGAAATGGACATTTTGCCGGAATACGCTCAGACTGTTTGTGTCTGTTCTAGTGCTGTTGGGGGTAACGGAGCAGAGGGTGAACGAGAGGATCTTCCAGGCGAAGATGGAACGTCGCCTGGCCCTGCTGCTGGGTGAGGCTCTGGGGGTCACGCGCAGAATAAAGCGGGCCACCAGCGTGGGCAACAACAGCATACAGGTAACACACACACACAGAATAACAGATAACGTGTACACACACACACTCAGTACACACGCGTACTGTATATAGTGGTGGCCTGCCAGGTAAGGAAGCGAATCCAGGACCGAAAGTTGTGAGTTCAGTCATGGCTGCCCACTGCTGGCTAAGGGTGATGGTTAAATGCAGAGGACACATTTCACTGTGTCACCGTGTGCTGTGCTGCAGTGTTTCACAATGACAAAAAAACAAATCACTGTAGGTAGTGAAGCATTATACATTTGGGGAACATTTGGGTGGTAGTGGCCTAGTGGGTAACACATTCGCCTATGAACCAGAAGACCCCACTTACTACCATCGTGTCCCTGAGCAAGACACTTAATCCTGAGTGTCTCCGGGGGGGACTGTCCCTGTAACCCTTGTAAGTCGCTCTGGATAAGGGCGTCTGGTAAATGCTGTAAAAGTAAATGTAAATGTTGTATACGAACACACAATGGACACTTTACAACGTCTGGCATAATTTTGCTTTAACATCAGACTTTTGGAACTGGTCATCCAAGAGTCTCTCTCTCCTGGAGTTGCCAGGTTGGGCTATTTTGTGAAAAATTGGGAATAGGTGTAGAGGAACCCGTATGCGTCCATGTCAGGTGTCTGATCAGGTATCTCACCTCATCTCTCCGCATGCTGCTACACCCACGTATGGTCTATATAACCTCGCAAAATTAATAATCAGTAAATGTAGGTGTGAACTGGCCGTGTGTGTGTGTGTGTGCGTGCGCAAAACACACAACTGCTTATTCATTCCAGGCCTCTTCCTGTATTCACACACACACTCCTGGCCTAGAAATCAGGGCTCATCTTTGTGCCTCTCACCAGCACCTGCTCGGCTCGGCACGCACCATCATTCAGAGACGGCAGAGGGGGTATCCATGGCAACAGCGGCCCATTCATCCCCGAGTCCCATATCTCTCTCCCGCCGGGCGATCGGGAGCGCATCTATTATTAACGGTTTTGTGGCGGGATGCGGGAGTCGCGGCTGCGTTTCTCTCCTCTGTGAGACGACGCCACCGCCTCCTACCGTTTACGGGCTCGTGTGGGGGAAACCGTAACGTCATCTCCCGGCAACCGAGCAACGAGAGCAGTACTCTTCTGATCGGATCGATCGGACGAATCTCCTCCTGGCGTTCGGACACCATATAACTCGTTCTGTCTCAGTCACCAGGTCCCCAGCAATATTTCGTAAATGCAGCAGACATACACATGCTCACATCATACATCCTGTTCTTTTCGCGGTAAATTGCAGCAGGTTTGTATATCAGTGATGCTGCCACCATAAACCAGAACATGACAAATTGAAGTCAGACGATTTGTTAATTTGTCGTCGACTCACTTTCCTTGGTCAGTTCCTGTTGTCCCTTCTAAAAAAAAGGAGGATTAAACGATTAAATTTAAGCAGCTCCTAGCTAATTATCACTGACGAGTGATTCGAGGGACGCCGTCCCAATCGGACCCATCGCCATAAGCGTTATGTGAGATGGGATATGTGACATGGAGGCAACAGAAATGCTATGACAGATTACAGGGCATTTTAAAGCACTGCGGCCTGGTCGTGTGTGGATGCATTTCAGCCATCTGTATGGGACTCTGGAGGTCTGATTGTGTGTGTGTGTGTGTGTGTGTGTGTGTGTGTGTGTGTGTGTGTGTGTGTGTGTGTGTGTGTGTGTGTGAGTGTGTGTGTGAGTGTATGTGTGTGTGTGTGTTAGGACTGTCAGACTGTGTTTAAATGAAAATAAAAGAACAAGGCGCCTTAGGTCTAAAATCAGCCTGCAGTACATGCAACATCGCCATTGACAGATCATATTATCGCATGGCTTTTTTTTTCATGCAAGATTTCCCATGTTTCTGGGCCAGCTGTTAAGGAAGCGGCCCCGTAATCAGAAGGTTGCTGGTTCGAATCCCGAATCCGCCGAGGTGCCACTGAGGTGCCACTGAGCAAAGCACCGTCCCCACACACTGCTCCCCGGGCGCCTGTCATGGTGCCCACTGCTCACTCAGGGTGATGGGTTAAATGCAGAGGACACATTTTGTCGTGTTGTGCTGTGTTTTACAAAGACAATCACTTCACTTTCACTTTTACCCATGTAACAACTTTTTTACTGTATGTTTACTGTATATTTACAGTGCATGTATGGCATCATCATTGTCATGTTTTTTGTATTTGACACTTGCAAGTGCTCAATTTTTATATATATGTATATGTTTGCGTGTATATACAGAAATGCAGCCTAGTTTTGTGGTGGGGCTGAATTTGTATTTAAAAGCAGTTTTGTGTGTATTTATTTATTTTAGATTGTGAGGGCATCACGTCTGCCGACCCCTGAAAACCCTCTGGAGCTGGTGTACTTTGTGGAAACAGCCACTGGTGAAAGGCTTCCTGCCGTCACCACGGCGAACACCCTGAACAGGCTGGACGTGCAGCGAGCGGCCATCGTCCTGGGCTACCGTGTTCAGGGGGTCCTGGCCCAGCGTGAGTCCACATAAAACTCCTCTTACCACCTCTTTACCTGGAATGGTCCCCCATCATGAAAATGTGATTTTGTGAGAGGATTTAACATTTTTACGAGTTCCCGAGCCTGTCTGGTCCTGCGGTGGCTAGAAATGGCGGTCGGTGTAAAGAGCGTTTTGGTCGTTCTGCTTCACCGTTCAGAGAGCGGCAGCTCAGTCAGTCGGATCTGGAATGTGTCCCCTTAAGATGTCATAAGGGGAAAGGTTACCTCCCGTTTCTCATGCTTTTCCCACCCCTCCCCTAAAACATCATCGAATGTAAAAAAAAAAAATTCTGTTCTGTCACGTGATAACCACTGGGTTATGAAGAACCAGTGTGAATGCTGCCTCAACTTCTATAGGTCGCTCTCGTCCCGCCCCTCTCCTCCTCATTAGCATTTAAAGCTACAGACGGCCAACCGGCGCGTCCTGGTAAATCTCACTGTGGGACTGGATCAAAGTGGCTGTAATTCTGGGGAGCCAAGGGGACCTTTAAATTTAATATAGTTTTTCCAGTGAACCCTGACGACTCCTTATATGACATTTTTGTGGATATCAGGAAGACTCTGAATGCCGTCGCTGTTCTTTGTAGCATGATTATAGTTTTATGGTGAACTGGCCTTGCATGATTTGACTGTGTGTGTTGTCCATAGCTGTGGAGAAGGTGGCCTCGATGCCCGGGGAGATGGAGGGCACCAACGTGTGGGTGGTGGTGGGTGTGGTGGTTCCTGTTCTGGTTGTGCTGGTCATCATCTCCATCCTGTACTGGAAACTGTGCCGCACAGACAAGCTGGAATTCCAGCCCGACGCCATGGCAACTGGGCCACAGAGGCAGAAGGTGAGTGGGGCTTGTCAGTCATTGGGCTGTATTTTTTTGGACATAAAACATGTTGTTTTTTTTAGCTTGAGACATGTTTGCTGGCTATACAGGGCTGCCAATCAATTAAAATACATAGATTATTTTTTGTGATTAATTCCTAAAACTAAAACGTCCTTTAATATTTAAAAGTATTGTTTTCAACAAGTGTTGGAAAGAGGCTGTACCATTTATCATTACCAGACGCCCTTATCCAGAGCGACTTACAGTCAGTAGTTACAGGGACAGTCCCCCCCCTGGAGACACTCAGGGTTAAGTGTCCTGCTCAGGGACACGATGGTAGTAAGTGGGGTTCGAACCTGGGACTTGTGGTTCATAGGCGAGTGTCCTACCCACTACCATCACTCAGTGACAGTACAATGAAAGTTTTAAAGGCGGTGCTTTTCCTTCATTGTGAATGGAAAGCCAGTGATTAAAACCATTTTTGCCATGTTCTTGATGCAAATGGCTGTAATTATTGTGAGTTATGCGGCTGCGTTGTTGTGAGCGAGAAACAACCGTTTTTCTCCCTGCACTGCGTACGCTTTGATGTAACCCATACGCGTTTGCACCAATTAACGTATTAATTAATGACAGCTTATTCAGACCTGATCTAAATGTTCCTAAATCACTTCATGTGTATTTATTCACACATTCAAGATTTTTCTTCCCCGCCTTTTTTTCTATACGTTCCTGGAGTTGAGTCGCGTTCCTCAGACTCTGTGTTGGGTTTATCGGACTGTCTTCAGTTAGATCCTACCTCAGATAAGATAAGATGATCCTTTATTAGTCCCACAAGTGGGAAATGTACAAAGTGGACAATGCAAGATAAGAGCAGCAAAAAAACAACAGTGCTCGGCTGTAGAATATGAAAAATTCAATGTACAAATAAAAAGGTGTGTGTGGATAGTGTGTGTTGGTGTGCGTTTTTGTGCGCCGCTTATCTCACCTTCAGCGACGGCCATTTCTCTTCTGCCGACAGCCACTCACGCTCACATTCTTCTTTGGTATTTTTAAATGGTGTTTTTCTGCAGTGTACACACCCTCACTAGTATAATCACACACCCCAACAAGTATAATCCAGTGTCACGCACGTATATTAGCATGTGGGAATCCCTGGATAAATTGGATTTTTTTTTCAAAATTTGGCCCTTAAAAAAATCATTAAAAAGGACTTGTAATCCTTAAATTCAGAGTTTAAAGGTCTTTTTTTACCGGAAAACTACTGCAAAGTAATTTGCAGAATTTCTAATATGTGTTTGTCATTTTTGTGTATGAGATCGGAATTGGCGGAAGCGCTGCGTGGGTGGGTGGGGGGCCTTTTCAGGTACGCCGTAGCCGCTTTGCCAGAGCTGTCCATCCGGCCCCTGATATTACTAAATCGGAAATAGCCTAGTGAGGAGGGAAAGTATGTCCACGGATTTATTTCTGAATAAAACAAGCGTTCAGCCCGTGACAGCGCATGCATGGAAATGGCTCACAAATAAGAAACCAAACAAATGGCAGTTACCTTCCAGTGACTTCATGCTGTACAGGTGAGTCGTCGAAGGCTAAAGAAATCACAGAAATTAATATATCGGAAAATACTATATTACTTAAGATAAAATGCAATTAATATTGTTATATCTGGCCCGCAATGGTGTCTGCTGAAAAAAAGCCTCACGTCATTTCCTCACCCTGCTCTCATTCTTCTCGTTCAGTCCACTGCATCCATCCAGAGGTCCACCACGTCTCTACCGAAAACCCCCTCTGCGTTTTCGAGACCCCCCTCTGCCATGCAAAGACCCCCTTCAGTATCAAGACCCCCGTCTGCCAGGCAGAGACCCCCTTCAGTAACGAGACCCCAGATTCCGACTCTGGCCGTCCAGGGGTCCTCACCCTCTGCCCAGAGATTCACACCTTCTGTCCATAGAACGAAGGCCCGTCTGCCCAAACCCCTCACCCCTATTCAGAGCTCAGAGCTAGTCAGTGAGGAGGAGGAGGAGGAAGAAGAAGAAGAAGAAGAAGAAGAAGAAGGAGAGGATGCTGAGGAAGAGGAGGAGGAGGATGAAGAGGAAGATAAAAGGAATAAGATGGTACAGTATTAGGACAGTGTGTATGGAATTCCAAAATGGCCACCAGTTCAGCTTGTACTTGGTTATTAGTATCTTCTCACTAATGTCCCATTAGCACCATATATGAATTATGCTCTGAATGCTTCGTCACCATAGCAACATGTCAAAGCATTCTTCTTCAGTGTGCTTGATAGACGTCTGTTGGCTGGTGTTCTAGAACATTCTCTAGAGTAGAATTAGCTTCTCCTGTTTCAAATTCTAAATCCCCATCAGACACCAGCCCCTGAAGTTCCTAAAGAAAAACCCAGGATGGATGACCTTCAAGAAGAAGAAGAAGAAGAAGAAGAGGAGGAAGAAGAAGAAGAAGAAGAAGAAGAAGAAGAAGAGGAGGAAGAAGAAGAAGAAGAGGAGGAGGAGGAGGAAGAAGAGGAAGCGAAAAAATCCAGGAGAGGGAGAAAGTTGAATGGGAGGAAGAGAAAGAGGCAGAAAGCCCAGTATAAGGTACAGAGTAGAAGATAGAGCCTAGTGAGAGCGAGCGAGAGAGAGAGAGAGAGCAATGTCTATCCCAGAACCCCAGTATTGTCCTGCACTTCCACCTCCTCACCTTCCCATCCACTCACAGTCTTCAGCAGGGTTCTAAATTCTAAATATAATTTTGATCAATATACAGTTGAATCAGTGTCCTCTTAAAGAATATTGATTGTTTAGTCAGAGTTAAATTCAAGTTCAGTTTGGCCTGATTTACATGTCAGAATGAACAGTAATCCCAAGTAAAGTATAGATGCAATCGGTCTTCTCTCTACAGGATGTGGTCACGTCCTGGGTGTCTCGGGTGACCATAGTTCGAGTCCCCGCGGCTGGTGGTGGAGCTCCTACCTGCTCTCTTCAGCTCATGCATGGTCCCTGTGAAGCACCAGACAGAGTCCTGCTGTGACCCAGCGTGGCTTTCATTAACTCCCGCAGAGAATACAGTTAAAATCCGCTCCAGTCTGCTAATGCACCCTTCATGTCATTATCCCTCCTGGTCCGCAGCACCAGCCTGAAGGCATCAGACTGCATTAGCAGATGCGTAACGGCACTCAGGCCGGTCTTCAGCCCGTTTCTCCTCAAAGGACTGACAGGAGGCTCCAGGCCAAAACCTTTACTCCACAATCGCCCCTCCGTCCATCCATCCATCCTTCCATCCACTTCTCTCTTCCCTCAGTTCCTTTCCTTCTTCTTTTCCCCTCCCTTATCTCTCTTTCTCTCTGTGGTCTGGTGCAGCTGCAGGCTCCCAGCGTGAAGGGCTTTGACTTTGCGAAGCTGCATCTGGGCCAGCACAGCAAGGATGACATCATGGTGATCCAGGAGCCCCTGCCCATGCCGGTGGCCGCCAAGGAGCCAAGCGCCTCGGACAATGGGGAGGTGCCCACCCCCAAGTCCAAAACGTCCTCCTCTAAAGCATCCCGAAACGGCCGCAGGAGAGGGAGGTGAGTGGGAACGCCACCGCTACCATGATGGAGCTCAGATCTTCATGTGTCTTGTGATGAAATTGTTTTCTCCGTTCTAGACAGATCTACAGTCAAAATGACCAGTTCATTAAAGCAAATTTAAATATCAGATATGATTTAGACCAGTGGTTCCCAAACCAAAGGTCCCCAGTGGTTTCCATCCAAAGGTCCCTTTGTCTTTTGCTCCTTTGCGACTGATTTGAGAGACACTCAGATGTTTGTCATGTTGATCTTGATTCAATCGAGCATTGAAAGTGACGTGATTGTCATTGTGAGACACGGTGAAACGTGTCCTCTGTATTTAACCATCACCCTTGGTGAGCAGTGGGCACCATGACAGGCGCCCGGGGAGCAGCGTGTGGGGACGGGACCTACAGGACCTTGGCGACCGGGATTCGAACCGGCAACCTTCTGCCCCATTTCCCCACATCCCAGCATTGCTTTAGTTCTACGTAATACAGTAAAAGGACGGTGTCCTTACTACATTAAAAAGTGCATTATAAATATTAAAAATAAAACGCTCTAATTAGTAATGCATTAATATGTGAAAAAATTATTTTTCCAAGTTTCGAGGTTTTTGAATCGCTCACAGCACCGTTCAGATGCGGTGATGGAGAGGATGGATGGATGGATTTCTTCACCCTGCTGCTGGGCTTAATTAAAATTGCAGGAAGGCTTCATCACATTTTCCTCATTAGCAGGAAACAGGAAGTGAATGTGCTACTGAAACATTATGTTCTTGGGCTGAATATTTTCTTCGGAATATTTAAGTATTCTGATCTGCTCCGTTTTCCCCGGTTCCGGAGCTGGAGACCTTTTGTATGCGGCTTTTTGGCAGCATGATGTGCGTCAGCAAAACGTATATTTTTTCATGGGCAGGATCTCGCCATCGGACGGAGATTCTGTGGTCAGCGAGCCGTCCAGCGAGAGGAACTCGCCCGGAGGCGTGTCCCCGAGAGGCGTGTCCACGACCGGCGACGGGAAACAGCCCCGCAAAGCAGCCGTCAGCAGCAGCCACAGCGGTGGGTCTCCGTTCACAGCACATTAATTACGCCAGTCAGTAGTTACAGGGACAGTCCCCCCCCTGGAGACACTCAGGGTTAAGTGTCCTGCTCAGGGACACGATGGTAGTAAGGCTATAATAAGAAATGACAGTCTTCATCATTTCATTTATCGGTAATGTTGATGACGTCAGTCTGATTACGACACTAGTCAGGTGTGTGTGTGTGTGTGTGTGTGTGTGTGTGTGTGTGTGCGCGCAGCATGTCTCCTCCCTCGCTCTCGGCGTCTCGGCTGGTGCTTCAGTGGGACTTTCGCTCTCTGTTGTCCTGTTGAAAACGGATTTGGAGACTCAGGCCGACATCAGAGAGAACGCTGGCGGATGTCCATCCCGTCCCCGTCCCGCCCGCGGCACGTTATTTATCCCGCTGTCCGCTCTGCAGGTCCTGCAGCCCCAGGAAACGGGCCGGAGGAGCCGCTCTCCTCGGCGTCCATCTTCGAGCACGTGGACCGCATGTCCCGCACGGCCGATGGCCCCAAGCGCTTCTCCAACAAGATCCAGCTGATCGCCATGCAGCCCATGCCGGCCCCGCCCCTCCACAGCCCCACGCTGTGCGACCGCGCCGCCGAGAACGACATCAACAAAGAGGTGAGACCCCCGCACGTCCCGCACCAGCCATCTGCTCCCAGCGTCTCTTCTGCCGATTCATCGCTGACTTACGATTAGTTGTGATTAATTCCAAATACTAAAACTATCCGTAATGCACATTTAAAACAAGGACAGCGTGGGAAAGACGCTCAGTTTACGCCCAGGAATTACGCTAAAGGAATCAGGGGAGGAGCTTTTACCCCAGGACAGACACGTCTGTGTCCTCTTCCCCCACAGATCCAGGTGGCCCTGAGGCACAAGTCCGACATCGAGCACCACCGGAACAAGATCCGGCTGCGGGCCAAGCGGAAAGGTCACTACGACTTCCCCGCCATGGACGACCTGGTGGACGGCCTCGGCGACCCCAAAGAGCAGGACCGCATCTACCAGAAAGCCCAGCAGCAGATCGACAAGATCCTGGACCCGGACATGCACTTGCCCTCCATCTTCACCGAGCCTAAAAAGAGGTCAGGGGTCAAAGTTCATGGCACGGGGCCACCAATACGGCCACTTATTCAAACGGGTTTTTCTTTGTGTAGCAAAGGGAAGCGTTCGCCCAAGCAAAAGAAGACGTCCCAGGTGAACGGCGCCATGATGGATGCAGACAGAGACCGACTCATCACTGCCGACAGCGACGCCACCTACAGGCGCTACCCCGGAGTCAGCAACATCGCCTACGTGGTACGGACCGCTTCGCCATATTCCCATCCTCCTTTAACGAAAACGCCCCTTACTTCTCCAATCAGGATAATTATAGCCCCGTTCGTAAGATGACCAGCACGCTTATACGGTGATATGGCAGGACGTGCTTCGTGCCAGCCTGGCGCCCCATCTGTACTTTTCCGTATTTACCCGTCGGGCCGATAATTAGTCTGTCCGCTAACCAACGCGCCGCCAAGCCTTGTTTTTCATAAAAGTCACCGTATTCCGATAAGGAGACATTTTTCATAAAACGCGGTTTCTGCTACTTTATATAATTTATATGATATAATCTACATAACGAAGATGAACGAACTTCTCGTTTTCCGTTTCTCTGCCAGTCGGACCCCGATCAGCCCCCAGAACCGGGTCTCCCGTCCCCATCAGACGACGTGTTCTTGGGTCCCAACTCGCCCCCTCCCGGCCACGCCCCCCCTCCCCCGCCGTACCTGCCCCCGCAGCCCAGCATCGAGGAGGCGCGGCAGCAGATGCACTCGCTGCTGGACGACGCCTTCGCCCTGGTCTCGCCCACCTTCCCGACCAGCGCCGCTGGCATCACGCTGCCGGGGGTGGGCAACGGCCACGCGGTTCCTCCCGGCTCCAGCCCGCCCTCCCGCGGCCCGCCCCGCATATGGGCGCCCTCCTACCCGGCCCTGAGCTCTTTCTCTGGGGTAGGTGTGTGTGTGTGTGTGTGTTGTTGGGCTGTAAAGCTGATACTCTTCATCGTCACTGACCGGAGTTTCCACGATACCTACAACCGAGCCGAGAAGATCTCCACACACACCTGACCCACAAAAACTCCCGGATCTGAGGATAATTCCTCCTTTTCACTGGGCTGATGGTTGTGTAGTTTCCGTGCGTCTTCGTGGTGCTGCTGTATTGGTTCTGGGAACCTGCTGGTTCTGGACCCCACGAGATGGGAGTGACGGTCTTTATTCTGTGTGTTTCAGAGGTGTGCTGAGATGGGAATGTCTCCCCCTGCTGTTCATGGCCTCATGCAGAGGTGAGTGGAGGACATATCTCAGTAGAACCCATGGCCAGCTTTTTATGAATTCTTATTTGTCTGAATCAGACTGTCATGCAATTGTACTATGTTCTAATTGAAAAATACATGTAATTTGTAGACACGTAAAATATCTACAGTCCAGGCCAAAAGTCTGGACACCTTCTCATGCAACATGTTTTCTTTATCTTCATGACCATTTATGTTGGTAGATTCTCACTGAAGGCATCAGAACTATGAATGAACACATGTGGAGTTCTGTACTTAACAAAAAAAGGTGAAATAAGTGAAAACATGTTTTATATTCTAGTTTCTTTGCTCTGGTTACTGCTTTGAACACTCTTGGCATTCTCTCGATGAGCTTCAAGAGGTCGTCACCTGAAATGCTTCTCCAACAGTCTTGAAGGAGTTCCCAGAGGTGTTTAGCACTTGTTGGTCCAGCTCACCCCAAACCATCTGGACTGGGTTCAGGTCCGGTGACTGTGGAGGTCAGGTCTCCACTTTTTGTTAAGTACATAACTCCACATGTGTTCATTCATAGTTCTGATGCCTTCAGGGAGAATCTACCAACGTAAATGGTCATGAAGATAAAGAAAACATGTTGAATGAGAAGGTGTCTTCAGACTTTTGGCCTGGACTGTATATATTCTGTATATTTATCAGACACCCTTATCCAGAGCTACTTACAATCAGTAGTTACAGTTATTTAGGCTTTGAGATGCCACTGAACAAATTTAGAATAAACTGATTTTAGCATTAAGTGTAACATTAATAAAGTAATAATAAAGTGTATCATAAAACAGATGTGGTTTCGATTAGTCGGGGTTCTGGTTTTTATTTCAAACACACGTAGAGCATCATAAATAAATCACAGCTAAATCTCAGAAGTAAAACAGCGGCTCGTACAAGATAAACTTCCTCTTTCGTATCTGTGTGTGTGTGTGTGTGTGTGTGTGTGTGCGTGTGTCAGCAGACAGTGTGTGGGTTCGGGGTACCCAGTAGAAGGTCTGAGTGTGGAGCAGCAGCCGCCTGAAGGTTTCTCCTGCAGGGGGGGCTACAGCGACGACTTGCCTTCCTCGGCTCGGCCCAGGCCTGTAGGTGGCACCACAGGTACAGTCACATTTTCTAGAATCTTCCCTGTTGAATCTCTAATGTCTACGTTGTACTGAAATAAAACGAGACGCTGGATCATCTATTAAACAATATGTTTCTACAACGTTTCATACAAATAGGAAAATAGGACCTTTCCATTAGAATTGAACCGACTGTGTCATTTCTGGCCTTATCCAGAGCGCCTTACAACCAGTAGTGACAGGGACAGTCCCCCTGGAGACACTCAGGGACACGAGTCTTGCTCAGGGACATGATGGTAGTGAGTGGGGTTTAGTAGTGTCTCCAGGGGACTGTCCCTGTGACTTCTGGTTGTAAGGCGCTCTGGATAAGCTGGTCTGGTCGATGCTGTAAATCTTAGAAAAGACGGGTTTCTTAATAAGTTTTCTTAGGAACAGTAATAATGCTGAGAAAATCCTACATAGTACAGATCTGTTCACTATGTAGTAAATTCGAGGATTTTCACTTCATGGCGGCTGTTCTGGAGTTTTATTAGCTTATCCAAGAACACATGAATTTTGTTGCTGTTTTTATTGACGATATTCGATTAATAAGGTTCTACGTTCTACACGCTGTTTGCTGTTGTTCTACACGAGTTTGCTGTTGTGTGGACACCCGCAGGTGCTCAGCTCCATCAGCTGACACAGGTGGGTCTGCCCAGTCGCCTGGGCGCTCTTCCTCCCGCCGGTCGGATGGGCTCCTCCCCCTCCGGAGGTTACGGCTGGAACCCCTACGAAGACGATGCCTCTAAAGCTGGCAACCTCCGAGATGCGGTGGGTCTGACGCCGGTTCTGATTGGTGCACGGCCGGGCCCGGAATGTCTTCTGTCCCTCTAACTTTTTCTTTTCTTTTCTTCCAGTCACCGAGGATGGGGCTGAAGGAACCATCTGCGCCCCCGGCCCACCTGGACCCCCCTGGCCTGGGCTACGCCCTGTCCAGCGAGGATCCGCCCCCCCCGACCCACACCTCCGCCTCCCTCATCAAGGCCATCAGGGAGGAGCTGATGCGCCTGTCCCAGAAGCAGGCGGCCCTGCCCACCTATCACGGCTGAGGGCGGGGCCGCCGTCCTCCGGTCCCCCGGGAGCCCTGCTTCCCATGGAAGCTGCTCGCCTCGGGGGGGAGAAACTGCCACGCCGCCTGGTCCTGGGGCCCTCCGGCCGGGTCCGAGTGCCTGCGCTACCGTCGGAGAACCCAGAGACACTCGCCTGAATGTGTGTGTGTGTGTGTGTGTGTGTGTGTGTGTGTAGTCCTGAAGCTGCAAAGCCTACTGAGAGACACTCCAGGGGTGGGGGGGGGGGGTTCTGCCAAATCCTGGTTATTGTGGAATTTCTAGCCGTGTTCTTGTTTCGTTTGGGGTGCCGTGTTCTGTTTGGTTGCTGTTTTTGTTTGTCTGTTTGACGTGTCGTTTTTTTTTGTATTATTACGCCTGTTCATTTTTCACACACTGTTCTGTTAGAATTAATTTTTTTTATATACGTACTTATTCCATCATCCTGTGGTGCTAATATTTTTACACATTTTTAATATCGGACTGCTTCTGTAAACTGGATGCCTTCTTTCATGAGCTCCAGTTCATGACAAAGTTCAAAGGTCAGGGGTTGGCCACAGGTTCTATACAGTCCAGAAAGGTGGAAGCGGAACAACCCGTAGCGGAAGTTTGATATATGTAGCAAAACAAAATTATGATACCAAAGGTATTAGGAATGTGTTCACTGTAAAACGACGCCGGAATATTTCCAAATCCAGAATTGGATACGAGTCCAAGTATTTTCAGTACCAATTATGTATTCTTAAAGGTAAGAATAGAAATAAATAGTATCTAACAAATGATATCTGAGATTTTTGCGGTCTCACCGTATGAAATTAAAAGGGGGTGTGGTCTAAGAAAAGGTGTTACCTTCCTCACAGAGCATGGAGCCGATGGGAGGAAGAGGGATGGGGACAGGGTCTTCACTTATACAGATATATATTTATATATAGCAGAATATAGACTGAAAAGAGTATTATGAAGACAGCAGCGTTTCAGCTGTCAATGAACGTATATTCAGAAAATCATCCAGAAAAGGGACGTGTAAACTGTGTTTAGGGACGTTTTTATTATTTCAGGCAAGGGTGTCCATGTCCAGACCTAGAACTGCCTCGTTTTTATGAAAATAAAGATTACCAGGACCGAACCGAACATGGACCCCTGACACGTGAAGGTCCAGTGTGTGTCGTTTTTGCACCATCTTGTGGTCAAAACTAAAACATGAATATGTAAATGTGTAATTTTACTGCATGCAAGTGAAAATAAGACGAGGAGACGTTTTTGTCAATGGACAAATACCACGGCGCGGCCAATAATGGCACCAAAAACTGTACCTTTAGTTTGTAATACTGAACACATGCCGCACTTCTGGCATGGGTTGTTATTGGAGACCCGGCCATTATTGGAGGCGTTCTGGTATTTCTGTCCATGTCACACTGCAGGACCCTGAATGTCCCTCATGCCGTACGTTTACATGCGATCACCTGCGTCGGTTTAGTAAAGGGAGTGTCCTGAGGCTGCAGACCGCCTTTGGGGGGACAAAGACAAGACAAGATTGTTCTTCATTAGTCCCACAAGTGTTCATTTACGTCGTCACAGCAGAAAGTGGACTGTACGAGATAAGAGATCTGAAATGTGAGTGCATCTTTAATAAAAACCTGACACTGTGGCGTGAACTCTCACCTCCGAGGGCGTCGGACCTTGTGTGGGCTGGGCGGAGTCAACCTGCTCTCCCCGCGTTGGAGAGGGGTTTCCTCAGGGTTCTCCGGTTTCCTGAATTGGGGACTCTAAATTGACGTCGGGTGTGTGTGTGTGTATGCACCAAGTGTCCCGGGGTGGTCTCTGGCGAGTTCGGGGGACTGAGCACCCGCCCGTATTTAGTTCTCCAGAGTGAAGTGTCTCCTTTAGACTGAAGCTCTGTATAGATTCGATTTTTTTATTTGATTTTTTATCTTCTCTTCATTTGCTGGTCTCTGTTTCTGTTTTTGTCCTCATGTTCTTCCTTCGTTTCTGTTCTCAGTTAGTTTTTTTTTGTTAAATTATGTAGTTTTGATGAATGTTCCTATCATGTAGACACATCGTAGGGATTCTGCTGTTTTCTTTATTTAAATAAAAATGTTGAAACGCTGTGTGTTGACGCACTAAATACTTCACTAAGCTCCTTATAACCGTATTCATGAGATCGAGGAGCGAGATTAATGTTAATGCAAATACGGTACGACATACGAACTCGGGAAGTGGGACGGTGAAGTGTGGCCTGCGAGGACAGAAGCGGACAGCAGGTGGCGCCACGCCTTCATTTTCTCAGCCCGACCTTGTGCTACACAACTGTGCTGATGAAGGTGATCTGTTATGCAACCGCGCAGTGGTTGAGGTGGAAGCCAGAGCTCGACCTGGTTCATCACGACCCTGAAGGAGTGTGTGTGTGTGTGTGTGTGTGTGGGAATGCGCATGGACGTATAAACGCTGCAGGGTGTGTGTGACGTCCTTCATTTGGCAGGTCACATGGGAGCGATGCCTGATTCTGTGTGTGTTGTGCAGGCAGCGTCACACTCGAACCGAACTGAAGATCTGAGGGTCGTCATGTTCCTGGTGAGTCGGCATCCTCCCCTTTTCTCCGATGTCTCCACGTCGACCCGTTTTGTAAGAACGTCCCTGCGTTCCGAGGACATGCAGACCTACAGAACTGTGGGGAACCCTGTGGCGTCCTGTTTAGACCTTTCAGACAGGCAGGCAGGTTCCTCAGAACTTCTATAGCAGTGACTGTCCCTCGCATGTTCTCGCTCGCTTTCATCTTCTCTAAGCTTGTCATGTATTTAGTATGTGTGTGTGTGTGTGTGTGTGTGTGTGTGTGTGAGAAAGACGGAGAGTCTGGATCTTTAGGCTTTGGACCAGTTCTGCGATCCAGTAAAGACGGGGAACTTGCTTATTAAAGTTGTGCATTCGAGGAAAACGGAGAGAATATATGATGGATGTCAGGAGGGATGGTGTGTGTGTGTGTGTGTGTGTGTGTGTGTGTGCACCTGGGAGGAGCCTCGAGTCGGAGCCAGGCAGTGTTTTCTCCTGACCTTGGTGAAAGCTGGGAGAGGGTGGTGGCGGCGGCGGTGACGATGGCGGTGGTGGCTGTGTCGCACCCCGACTGACGTTTCCAGCTCGGTCGCATGTGGCCGGACGGAGGGACGGGTGGAGGAGAGGAGAGGAGCAGCAGGGTCGCGCAGAGCGACGATTCTGGACCAGTAGGGTGTGTGTGTTTTGCAGCGAGCTTCTCTGCAGTCACAGACATGTAAGTGTGTGTGTGTGTGTGTGTGTGTGTGGCTGCTGTTATTGGCTGTGTGAATATGCTCTGTATGTATTTGTATTCCACGTTATAGTTTGGTGGGGCAGTGTGTGTGTGTGTGTGTGTGTACCAAGTGGGGACTTCATTTGTTAAATGCAGCTGTTGGATGGATCCCTTATTAGGGAGAATGACCGTGTGTGTGTGTGTGTGTGTGTGTGATGAGGTGTTGCTCACCGCGTTGGTATGTGCCGCATGTCTTTGCCGTCAGGAGTTTAGGAACCTCCCGGGACAGGGCAGGAGTCGTGTCAAGGCAGGAGGATGAATAAATGTCATGTAATTCCTCCAACATTTACTACAGCTTTACACAAATACACACACACACACACACACACACACACACACACACACACACTTAGATGAAAGCAAGTGTGAGTGTGTATCTCCAGACTTGCTGCAGTGGGATTTCCGTGCAGTGGACTGTGTATTCTGCTGAGATGGAAATGACAGTTCAGTTCTACCTGCGCTGTTAATACAGGTTTAAAACAGGTTTAAAACAGGTTTAATTCAGATCTAATACCAGTTTAATACAGGTTTAAAACAGGTTTATTAAAGGTTTAATACAGGTTTAAAACAGGTTTAATTCAGGTCTAATACCGGTTTAATACAGGTTTATTAAAGGTTTAATACAGGTTTAATACAGTTCTAATAACGGTTTAATACAGGTTTAATACAGGTTTAAAACAGGTTTATTAAAGGTTTAATACAGGTTTAAAACAGGTTTAATTCAGGTCTAATACCGGTTTAATACAGGTTTATTAAAGGTTTAATACAGGTTTAATACAGTTCTAATAACGGTTTAATACAGGTTTAATACAGGTTTAAAACAGGTATAACACAGGTTTAATTCTGGTTTAATACCAGTTTAAAACAGGTTTAATACTGGTTTAGTACCAGTTTAATAAAGGTTTAATACAGGTTTAACACAGGTTTAATACAGGTTTAATTCTGGTTTGATACCGGTTTAAAACAGGTTTAATACTGTTTTAGTACCAGTTTAATAAAAAGGCTAAATACAGGTTTAATACAGGTTTAGTACACGTTTAATGTGCTTTTTTTTGTTTGAAATATATTCTCATATTTAAGTGTGTTTGCTCAGCGCAGAGGGTGTGCACCTTGCAAGTTGGAAAATGCTTTCTTGCTTGAAATCGTGAAATCGCGAAATCGCTTCTGCACGGATCTTTCACACGCTGGCCGGTACGAGAAAGTACGAGCGAATGAGCAGTGAAGGGGCGGGAGCCTGCAGCCGCCGAACTGCTGCATCCCCACATCCTGCCAGGTCGGTAGTGCTGACGGCGGAGATTCGCTGGCTTCTGATGTCACCGCCGTGCAGACATCTTCCTCTTCACTCCACACGTCCCATCTGATGATCACTGACCCCCTTGTGATGTCACCAGGACACCAGGAAGTTCTCTGTGTCACCATGAGCCAGCCGTTCTTGTTCTCTCGGTGTGTGTGTGTGTGCGCGCCTCTTTGTCCCTCTGTCGTTCTTTGCTTCACACACATTCACAAACACAGTGAGATATTGTTGTATTGTCTCGCACAATGCAGCGTGTGTGTGTGTGTGTGTGTGTGTGTGTGGGCATTGAAGCTCGTGATTTTGTAGCAATAGTGAATGCTGACCATTCACACTACCCACACACACACACACACACTCACAACCTGTGCTAGTTGTACGGCATGGCAATGTTATTTTAATATTTAATAAGAATTTAATATTAAAATGCATGAAGTCCCTCCACTGGCCTCATACGTCATCGTGCCTAATGCTCCGAACTCTTCATGGAATGAAGAATTAATTTGACAGCTGGAATCCAGCGACGTTCATTCTTGACGTTGTGTTGCCAAATCGGCGTATTATGACCGCTTTTTTTTTGCCATCCAGTCGTTCATTCATTTCAGCAGTTGTGGATCATGTTTTGACCTTGTTGTCCCATTTGTGGTCGTATAACGTTGCTTTTTTTAGTATGTGTAGCTATCAGGCCGTGGGGCAATGGCGGCCTAGCCATTAAGGAAGTGGCCCCGTAATCAGAAGTTTGGCGGTTCGAATCCCGATCTGCCAAGGTGCCACTGAGCAAAAGCACCGTCCCCACACACTGCTCCCCGGGCGCCTGTCATGGCTGCCCACTGCTCAAATGCAGAGGACAAATTTCACTGTGTGCACCGTGTGCTGTGCTGCAGTGTTTCACAATGACAATCACTTCACTTTCATAAACTAGTGGCCAGATATCCCTGCCAGTCCACACATGACTTAATAATTGCGAATAACTATATAAATATTCAGCCTGCCTGTTGACACCTTAGTAGACCTTTGGCATATTTGGAGAAGAAATGCACTTTCTTTTGGATTAATTTTGTCTGATTTGGCAACGTTGCATCCTGACAGAATGATCCGGACTACGACGTGGCGTGGAGCTGCTCGCTCAGTCCTGACCTCGGAGGAGACGTGCCAGCGTGGAGCCTTCTTCACCAAACCTCACATCTTATTTTAGAGTCTTTGGTCGACTGGCATTCATGTAACCTGCGGTTACACTGTCCGGCTCTGGCAGCTACACACACACACACACACACACACACAGATTGACTGCATCATCAGCCCTATGTGCATGGCACCCTGTGAATGCTTAGTGAGGTGCATTATGGGATTGATGATTCTGCAGGGTGCTGGTAAGGGTGAGACTCCGGTTCCTGAATCTCAGCGTGGGTTCCACTAGCTGTATGCTAATAGGATTTAGTTTCACCCCCCCAGCAGCATTTACACACTGTGTGTGTGTGTGTGTGTGTGTCTGTGTGTGTGTGTGTGTGTGTGTAAGGACAGTGATCATCTGTCTTTGATATTTTAATATTAATGTATTCAGACTCCCACACTTCGTTGTTGTTGGGTCCAGAAACATTCCAGAGTTCTAGACACACACACACACACGCACACACACACACACACGCACACACACACACACACACACACACACAGAAGTGTTTCAGTGACTGTGTGTCTGTAAAAGGTGAAGCATTTTGGACGCTGCCCGTCCATCTCTCACTCCGCCTACCTGACGCTGCGGTTTCCTCTCGTGATCCGCAGTCCAGGCCGGCTGCCCGCCGCCAGATTACCGGGGTTAGTTGTGTCCGTCCGTCTGTCGCACACTGACCGGAGCGAGAGGGATTAAATCGGTCCTGGTCCACATGGTGAAAATGGACTGTGAGGTGTTCTGAGCGTTTAGGAAGTGCGGGGGCTTTTCTTTGTGCTGGTTGGCCCGGCGATGGAGAACGAGAGTGTTCGCGCCGGTGAACTTCTCACCAGGCGGCTTTAAAACGCCTCCCTGCAGACGAGACGGAGAGAAATGTACAATTTCACTATTTATCCACAGACTGGCTGATGAATGTGTTCGCAGTGAATCTGCGGTGAGGAACTTCTGGTTTTCTTGCATACTTCATACACGTGGCAATTCAAAAGAACAGGACAAGACAGGAGAAAACCAAAATAAAATAAAAAACCCCCGAAATAATCATTCTAATCATAAATAATAAAAAAACGATCAATTGAATAGACGAGCTTTTCTTGTAATAATATTTTGAAAGAGCAGCGTTTTAATAAGAGGACTCATGCAGAAGGGTAGGTGTGATGAATGAATTCTAAAATCTGTGCCCAGTCACCTGACGTGAATTCAGGGCATCGGCCTCGCCAGGAAGTTCTGACTGTGTAATTATCCAATCTGGGCCATGAAAAGAAGGGGCAGGGATGGAGACACACAGAGAGAGAGAGAGAGAGATGGAGGGACGACTCGTTTCTGGACTCTTCCATCAGATGCGAAGTCGTGCTCAGGCCCACACATTTTGACCTTTCACCCCAATGAGGGTTCCTCCGTGGAGTCATGTGACGCGCATGCAACAAATCATGTGGGGTTCCTTTTCTCGTCCGAAGTGGGTGGAGGCCGAACGACAGAAAGAGTAGAGTGTGTGTGTGTGTGTGTGTGTGTGTGTGTGTGTGAGTGTGTGTGTGTGTGGGGTTGCAGCTGTTCCTCATGGTTCCTGTGGGCTTGTTTCAGTGGTGGGGCATTATGCAACACAACATATGTGTTGAGGGTGTAAAGTGTAGGGTGTGTTCTCACTTCACCAACACACAAACACACACACACACACATTCTCAGCTTTCGTGTTTCGTAGGATTGATAGAAAAACCCTTTTTGGAGGATTCGTCTGTTAGACCCTCCTGCTGGACCACAGTTATCCCCCCGTTGTGTGAGATCTACATTACCAGTCAAAATTTTGGACGCCCCTACTCGTCTTGCATTTTTTACACTATAGTACAAAACTGAAGATGCAGGACTATGAAATAAAACGCGTGACGTTACGGAATAAACAAAAAGTTGTGTCTCTTTTTCAGTGATGGCAGCATTTCACACACTCTTACAACAAATACTAGATATGTTTCTTACATTTACTTTTACAGCATTTATCCAGAACGACTTACAGTCAGTAATTACAGGGACAGTCCCCCCCCCCGGAGCAACTCAGGGTTAAGTGTCCTGCTCAGGGACACGATGGTAGGAAGTGGGTTTTGAACCTGGGACTTCTGGTTCATAGACGAGGGTTTTACCCCACTAGGCTACTACCACCCTTTTTCTTCTATTGTGTTCTTCAAAATGGCTCCATCTCAGCCTCCAGAACCGCCACAGAGTCGGGGCGTCCAGAGTTTTGACTGGTGGTGGACATCTATTTACTCTGAAGCTCTCCTGTGGGAGATGGAGGCTGTGACTGACATGAGGAGGGATCAGGACAGTCAAGCAGAGAAAATGCACGCACAAACACACACACAAAATGGCCCCAGATTTTTGTGGGGGAGCAGCAGCATCTCCCATCAATGTAGAAACTTGATCCACTGACTGACACTTACCGCATCTTTTACCTTCTGTAAGAAGCCAGGTCTTCTCCAGCACCGCGCTGCTCAAACCAGGTTCTTCATAACAACAACAACGTGTGCTTTCCCATCATGCTTTGTTTGTTCTTTTAAATGAAAATGGTTTTCTTGGTATTCAGTTTTTTACGTGCACCAGTCCTGAGTTTACACGTTCACAAGACAATTATCAGTGAGTTTGTCAAAGAGTTAAATCGTTGTAAAGTAAAAGCTGGTATTAATTTCACTAACCGTATGGAAGATGCATGTTCTGTTGGTTATTAAATGCTGACTGATTATAGTCTGCGTACGATCCGATATTCAATATTATTGTGAAGTCAGCTTGAAATTCCTGCAAATTCCCACGACCATATAAAGGCAGCGGCCTGCGGTCCTGCGGAGGAATGCAGGTGATGCGCCGCCGCGCCGCCTGGCTTCCATTAGGCTGCAGTTTGGGGGCTCAGACCGGAATGTTCTGAACGTGACATCATCCCTGATGTCATCAGTGCGGCCCGGAGTCTGGCTTTCATTTTACAGTCGGGTTTCCTCTGAGCTAATGATGCGGTGATTTTTTAAGATTATTGTTTCGAATCAAAATGTGATTTTATCAGCTCTTCTTGGTTCTATTGGAACAAGATGCTTTGGTGAAAGTGAAAGTGACATGATTGTCATTGTGAGACACTGCAGCACAGCACACGGTGACACAGTGAAACATGTCCTCTGTATTTAACCATCACCTTTGGTGAGCAGTGGGCAGCCATGACAGGCACCTGGAGAGCAGTGTGTGGGGACAGGACCTTCATCAAGGGGACCTCAGTGGTACCTTGGTGGCTCGGGATTCGAACCAGCCACCTTCCGGTCACCACTGGCCCAAATCCAGTCAAGAAAAGTCCAGATTTGCATATCTATGCATAGCGGAGCAAAGTAGTTTAATATCCATACTTTGTATTGTGGAGTTTTGTATTTATAATATTTTTGTTGCTTGTCTGGTGCTTGTAAAATGACTATAAAAAGCTTCTTATCGTATCTCGTAATGCTGAAGCTGAAGTTCTACCTGCTCTCTGCGTGCAGCAGAAGGCTGGAAGCTCCATTCAGAGCAGCACGCCGATTGCATGTCACACAAATAACCAGGTCTCATGCTCAAGTGGACCTTCTAATTATTATAATTGCTTGTTTGTCATTAGCACTGATGGGTGTGTGTGTGTGTGTGTGTGTGTGTGTGTGTGAATCTCTTTGTCATTGATTGACAGGAGACGAGTAAGAGGCGGAGTCCGATTAATCTGCTGCGATTCCCCCTTTCTTTGCCTGCCCGTTGCGATCAGCACAATTAGCGCAGGTTACGTAACAAATTCCTCTCCTGTGACTCCGTGTTTGGGGAACGAGTCTGGTATAAAAACGGGTCCGAACTGCCCAGCAGCCACCGGCTCGCCTCGGAACATGAAGGCAGGCCATTGGATGAGCTGTGAGTCCTGATCGGTGATTCGAGATCATGTCACAATATTTGAACAGCTGCAATAAGGGGTTTCTTTCTGTGTGTGTGTGTGTGTGTGTGTGTGTGTGTGTGATCACGCTGATCATAGGACATTGAAGAGCGCAATGTCAGTGTCATGCAATCTGTCCTCACAGGCGGGTTTTAAAAGGAATTACTGCAGCATGATTATAACACGGGTAACTGGTGTAGAAGAGTTCACCGACCCATAAACACACACACACACACACACACACAGACGAACACGTTCTCCTGTTGGCCTTCTAACAGTCTCCTTGTCCAGGAACCCGAGCGCTGCCACTCTTCTCTCTGCGTGGAGATGATTGAACATGGTGAACGATTCTCGCACCCTGCCCATCATAAAGTTATGAGCGCGCCCACGTGGCAACATTACACGTCTCCCTCTGGCATTTCCGCGGTGTGAAAATATCGGCAGGGTTGCGGTGTGATGTTACATAATCGCCATTTCTGGTCCCCTGGTACCATAACGACAGACCTGAGGATCCCAAGTAACGTGGGAACGTCGTCATCAGACTCTAAAATCGATATTATATCCAGGCATTCCTCATTTTAGCATCATTTCTGCTGTGTTTAATCTACAGGAAATTGCATTAAACTTCATTACAGTCCCACCATTCAGCTGGTTTTGTGTGTGTGTGTGTGTGTGTGTATAGTGTGTGTTTGCCCGTCGGTGGACCGGTGTCCAGCGTCCGATTGGTCCCCGCCTTGCACCCACTGACCTGGCGTGAGACTTGACCCAATGACACATCAATCCTGTCTTATGTAAAGGTTCGATTTGCAGCATTGATTGATTGATTGATTGATTGCCTTCCCTTGTTATCGTCTCTGCGGGAATATTCGTGAAGACAGCAAAACGCTACACTCACGGACAGAGTTGCATTTAGCTAAAATAATCATTCATAAAACAGATAAAACTTCCTTCCCATGTTAGAATCGACCTGTTCCTATGATGTTAGTCTCAGCATCGAGACACACCAGGCTGGACGTTCATGTGAGCGGAGGACAGGCCTGCATGGAAGACGAACAAATTACCGACAGAAAGGGGTCAGCGTAGCGAGAGTAAAACCGAGGCGAGCCCCAAACAACACAAGTTCCTTGTTGGGAACGGGGAGGACAGAATGGGACAGGGTGAGACAGCAAGTTTACAGGCCAGTGCATTATTTATAGATTGCATTTGATTTCAACAGAAGTCGAGGGGTGGAGTCTCATTATTATAACTTCTAATGTGTGGACAGGACCAGACTCATATTTCATGCGAATGAAATGTCCACAGATGCATGACCTAACAACATTTGACCATGAGAATTGTCTATTTTACTGGTGGACACTGTGCATCATATGTGTGTGTGTGTCTTTTCATGGTCACGATGTGATATTTTCTGTACAGATGATGCAACATGATTTGGATATTTTATTTGCAGTTGTGGGCGGATCAGTGTTTTACACAACATTGTTCTGCATGATGTGTGTGTGTGCGTGTGTGTTTCAGAATCCACAGACACACCAGTTTGCTGCTGAATTTGGAATTTACAGAAATCATTATTCCACTCTCGATATTGTTAGTTACTTATTCATAACACTTCTGTAAGATTGTTGCTTGCCAGAGATCTCCAGCACCCTGATTTTTTTTTTTGTCTCCCCACAACATTTTCACACCCAGACACCCACCGTTTCAGACAGGACGTGTGTCAAAAGCCCTGGTTGCTATAGGAACTGATGCTGTTTAATGCCCTGTTTTCCAGCCGGTAGGGGAAATAGATGGGAATTACTGTCAGGGGTGACTGTGATTGGCTGAAAGAGGCAGTGGATCTCTCTCACACACACACACACACACACACACACACACATTCATGTTGGCTCTCAGCTAACAAGGAGGATTTTTTTGTCAGCGATCCTGTACTCTAACTCTATATTTCATTTAATTTTATAAAATGCCATCAGAGCAGATAAATACATTCTGAGGTCATGTGACCTGCGTTTGAATCCGTGTGTCTCACTGTCCCTGGATCAGCTGCACTCCCCGCTGCGTGCTGATCCATCAATCACCCCTAATCCTGAGCGCCCGGCGCGAGGAGCCGGCTGTCGTCCACTTCCTGTGTCTCCTCCGCACGTCCTCGTCGGGGGTGTGGGGTCTGGAGCTCTGAAGGAGCGCCTCTCCTTCTCCCCTCTCCCCTGGGGGACTGCATGATGTCAGTAATCTTCTCAGAGCTGCAATATCCTGACCTGCTTGTTCACTGATCTTTTCTATCCCTCCACAGAAGAGTGTAATAAATACTGTACCCCCCTCCTTCCCCCCGGACACAGTATGAATGATATGAACTTTGCTGGTTGAGGTCCCTCTGGACTTTGACAGTGAGGGCAAATGGTTTTATAATGATTCCGCATTATAACATGCAGCAAATCTTCTTCAGAGGCTGTTTATCACTGACAAACTTAATTATACTTAATTTTATATTTAACACTTTCAGATCTCCTTTTTTAAACCTTATCAGATTTTACAGACCTACGTGGAAACACGAACCATTCTTCCCAAATCAGATGTTTATCACTTTCATAAATGACCCCTAACATTTCTCATTTTAAAATCTCTCTTCTCTTTCTTCTGTATTTTACTGTACTTTGATCATGACGTGTGTGTGTGTGTGTGTGTGTGTGTGTGTGAATCCGATGCTGATGAGTACCCGTCAAGGTGTTTGTGGTTGTTGGTGGATGGAGGCTCTGCCCGGTGGCTCTTCACCTGCAAGGCGGGTCCGCCGCCTGTCACCGCGATTAAACCTGTCAGCCCACTTTACTCTAATGATCTGAGAGACAGCAGGGTGGCTGGAGTTCGGTCACCTTGAATCATCTGCCTAATCCTTCTATCGGTGTGTGTGTGTGTGTGTGTGTGTCTATAATGCCGAAGCATTAAAAGGCCACAGCGAACACTGATGTTCTTCAGGACCCAGTACTCACACCTCAGCTTTCACTTTATTATTTACTGTATGTGTGCGTGTTCTTCAATTCACATTTCATTTAAAAAATGGAAAAGTTTGTACTTTACTTTACTTTACTTTACTTTACTTTACTTGGCAGACAATTTTATCCAAAGCAACTTACAAGAGGACGACACCAGCAATTCTCATTCAGTTTCTATAGATTTTGAGTTTACAAAACTAAGAGTCCTGATAAGGCCGAACTAGTCAGGAATAGAACCTGCTCGGAAATTGATAAGTTCTAGATAAGTTATTTTGTGCAGTGTGTGTGTGTGTGTGTTGGTGTTAGACTCGTCTGAAATACTTTTTGAACAAGTGGTTTGAACAACTGCATTTAACCATCACCCTGAGTGAGCAGTGGGCACCATGACAGGCGCCCGGGGAGCAGTGTGTGGGGACGGTGCTTTGCTCAGTGGTACCTTGGCGGATCGGGATTCGAACCGCCAACCTTCTGATTACGGGGCCGCTTCCGTCACCGCTAGGCCACCACTGCCCCAGTATGTCTGGGGACTTATAAGTCCCCTGAGAGCACTTGTCATTAAATGATCATTGCTCTGCTGCTGCCTCCATCATCACTGGCATCTTTTACGACGCTGGTTATTTTATGGGGGGGTGTGTCCAGAGGAGTACATCACCGCAGCGGCTCCGCCTTTCAGGGCTCAGACAGAGACGTTCCATGAATTACCCTGATTTAACCCCCCCCCAGCTGATGATTGGATGAGAAGGTAGATACAACAAAATATATTGCCGCATATCATGCTGAGTGGCTCCACTTCCCCAAGCACCATAGATGGGCGTGGCCCAGGGACTGAACTCATAAATCATTCACCGCCATTTCCTGTTTGTTTATTTTGAGGCGTCCAGATGAGCTGCAGTAATACGAGCCGCTGGTGTCCAGCTGGGAGGCGCTGGTGAGCGGCGGTGACGTAGAACGTTAGTTGAGGATGACAGGATGGAGGGTGGAGGGTGAAGATGATGCATGGAGGTGGAATGCTTTGTCTGGAATTGGTGTCTGATTGGCCGAGTTGCAGCCAACCTCAGATGACGGCGCCTCTAGTCGTCTCCCATCCAAGCTGCTTTTTTCGACGCGTTCACGAGACACCGCAGTGGATATTAACCATAATCATCACCATCATGTCTGGTTAACCTGCAAAAACAACATTTATCTCTTATAAAGCCCATAATCACATACAGGACGTCTCAATGGGCTTTGACGGGCCCTACAGTTCTAAAAGTGAAGTGATTGTTATTGTGATACACCACAGCACAGCACACGCTAAACTTGTCCGCTGTATTTGGTGAGCAGTGGGCACCATGACAGGCGCCCGGGGAGCAGTGTGTGGGGAAGGGACCTTCATCAAGGGGACCTCAGTGGCACCTTGACGGCTTGGGATTCGAACCGGCAACCTTCTGATTACGGGGCCGCTTACAGGGCCCGTGGCCAGTTGACACCCCGACACTTGACCCTTCTGCACACAAGGAACATCTCCACCCAAAAAAGCCTTGGGAGGGAGTGATCCAGAGAGGGTAGAGTGAGCCTGCAGTTGGCGTCAGTGCCGGGTGGGAGGTGGTTTGTCCATGAAAAGAAACGTTGTGGGTTTGTGTGTTTCTCTTGAAGTTTTTTTTTTTTTATTAACTCAGTGCCCACATTCCCACACCAGAGCAACACAGACCACAGACCAGGCCAGCGTTGATCTGGAGTCCATCAGAGCTTAACGTCCGAACGGCGGAGTGTGATTTTCCGGGCAATAACGCGCCATGTTTACAGGTCATTACACCGAGACGGCGTTACTCTGTTGCTCTGTGTGGTGTACAGAAGGAATCTGGCGAGCGAGACTCTTCTGAATCAAAGCCAGCTGATCCTGCAATAAGCACCGTCAAGCGGCGAATGTTCATAAATTCTACAGTCTGCTTAAAAATATGACGTCATCACTGTGTGCCAAGATTCGGACTCGGCCGTGAATCCTCATGAGAGCGACGCAAACATAAAGGCCTGTAATGAGACCAGGATTGTCCCATTGTCCAGAACGTAACGGGTAATTAGCTCCAGCCTGGGTCACATGCATCACTGCGCCGCTTCTCAGATGTCATCCAGCGACTCCGCCGGGGTGACGGAGCACGTGGGGCGTCTCCCAGGCCACTGGAGGAGTGATGGACCCGTCACGATCGGGTGTGGCTGGGGACTCACCTGGCACCAATCTGATTGACATCAGGGCTCCAGCCATGGAACAGGTGTGCGTAATTATGGACATGGCCGTAATCGGAAGGTTGCCAGTTCTAATCCAGGTCCCCTTGATGAAGGTCCTGTCCCCACACGCTGCTCCCCGGGCACCTGTCATGGTGCCCACTGCTCACCAAGGGTGATGGTTAAAAGCAGAGGACACGTTTCACTGTGTCACCACGTGCTGTGCTGCAGTGTATCACAATGGCAATCACTAAGGAACTTTGGCGCAGCTGGTCAGGGTTGTGACATTTTATGTGGACTGTGCCATGTATGATTAGTGTTGTTTTAAGGTCTGGCAATCGGCAAATGCCTGCGGGTTATCTCATGTTCTCCCCTTTTGTTTCTCCTGTTTTTTGGCCCTCGTGACATTTTGGTTTTTAAATTTAAAGTGAAGTGATTGTCACATGTGATACACAGCAGCACAGCACACGGTGCACACAGTGAAATTTGTCCTCTGCATTTAACCCATCACCCTGAGTGAGCAGTGGGCGGCCATGACAGGCGCCCGGGGAGCAGTGTGTGGGAACGGTGCTTTGCTCAGTGGCACCTCAGTGGCATTCTGATTACGGGGCCGCTTCCTTAAGCGCTTGGCCACCACTGCCCCCACTGTTTCCTCGTATTGGCACCTCGGTGGCACCCTGGCAGTTCGGAATTAGAACCTGCGACCTTCCAATAACGAATTTGTTTCATTACCCGCCAGGCCCCCACTGGTTGATACCAACCTGAATTTCAGTTGATAGGAGACCAAAGACTTTAAACATCCAGAAAATTTGCTATTTAATTTTTTTTTGATTGGGGAAGAGAAATGCAAACATTACTGAAAGAAAGTGAAGTGATTGTCACATGTGATACACAGCAGCACAGCACACGGTGCACACAGTGAAAATTGTCCCATCACCCTTGGTGAGCAGTGGGCACCATGACAGGTGCGCGGGGAGCAGGGCTTTGCTCAGTGGCACCTCAGTGGCACCTCGGCAGATCGGGATTCGAACCGGCAACCTTCTGATTACGGGGCCGCTTCCTTAACCGCTAGGCCACCGCTGCCCCTACACAGTGGGCGGGGCTATTAGGCAATTTCAGGACCAGGGTACTTAAATACCCACAGACTGTGAACACAGACCGTGCCACAGAAGCTCCTTTTGGTTCTTCCCCACAGTCTGATCGTGAACTTTGAACCTGCATGTGTGGTTGTTTTGTACGGTGACCATGTCAGAATGGCGATGGAGAGCGAGGGACCTTCTCGTTCAGGAGGTCCGTGGGGTGGCCGCTGGAGAACAGAGTTTCGTTATCTGCTGCGTCCTCCCTTCCGTACACTCGCTGCTAACAAGCTAATGGTCCGGCGGGCGGAGGGCCGGGCCAATGAAAGGGTCTTCTGTGCTGCCATATCAGACCTGAGCTGCTCCGGCGTCAAGGTCAAACGCTTTCATACCTTCACACGCACACACATAATCAGACAAAGTGGAACGTTTTCCCACCGCACCGCCTCAACCCGCAAACCTGACCTTCCCCGGACCGGGTCTGTCCACAACCTATTTAGAAGCAGGACTGTTATCAACGTACACACGTGTGTCACACACTGCTGAGTGAGAAGCTTTGCACACAAAGCTGTGTACCTGCACCTGCGTTTTGGTGCCATGTGGTGTGACAATAAAATCTATTTGATTTGGACCACAGCAGCTCTGCTGCACGTGATGGATGTCTGGCCGGCAGGAACATTCAGAGACCCTCGTGGTGAAGCTGCATTTATCTGTTTATTGTTTGTGTGTGTGTGTGTGTGTGTGTGTGTGTACTGGGTTCAGCAGGTCTGAATGAATGAGGCTCCTTCCTCCCTTTTTTTTTTGTTTTTATTATGTTATGCAGGCATATGTTAAGTACACATACTCATGCATATGTTGTATTCACTCAGAACCAGTTACCACACCCTCTGAGTGTGTGTGTGTGTGTGTGTGTGTCTGTGTGCAAACAGCGTGGAGCAGCTTCCCTTTGTGAAGCAGACGGCCGACGTCACCCCCCCCTTCCCTCCCAATTTTCCTGCCCGAGTGGCCAATCGCGTGCAAGAGAACCCTTCCAGTAACCATAGCAACGTGCACTGGTCCAGGCTGCATCTTGGTGTGTGCTGAGAGGGAGAGCAGGAGAAAGGCTGAGGAAGAAAGGGAAAAGCGGAACAAACCGAAGAAGCCGCCGCCCCTGCATGTCAGTGAGTGTTTATCTCCATCCTCCATCCTCTCTCTCCAGACCGCTGTCAGCATCGGTGCAGATCGGCGTCCGCACCTGTACAGCGTCTTCCCTTCATCTCCGGTCCCACTGTGCCGCTCTGGCGTTCTCCGTTAGCTTGGTGTCGTGGAGGTAGCTCTGTGGGATAGAGCTATCAGTAACAGCTCTATGTTTAAGATGTGTGCCGTAGCTCTTTGTTTCAACCTGTGCGTGAGCTCTACTCATAATCGTGCAGATTTCTATTTTTAGATCTATGATATGCTGTAGCTCTGAGTTTTAATAGCTCTCTGGAATACTGAAGCTCTGTGTGTCTGTTTACATCTCTGTTGTAGCTCTATGTTATTGTACATTGTTACATCTCTCTGTTACAGCTCTGGCTCTCTGTTGAACCATTTGTCTGTTGTTCCTCTGTTTCTCTATGTGTTGCTGCACAGAGACTTTACAGCTCTTTGTTATAGATTGCTGTCATTGTACAGCTCTCTGTTGTAGCTCTATGTTATTGTAGCTATAACTATGTGCAGTTGATCAGCTCTGTTATAGCTCTATGTTATTGTACTTCTAGCTCCTTGTGTTCCTTGTCTGTGTTACAGCTCTATGTTCTTGTAGTTATAGCTTCTTGTTATTGTGCAGTGTGTCAGCACTCTGTTATAGGTCTATGTTATTGTACAGCGGGTTTCAGCTTTCTGTTATAACTCTATATTACAGTAATTATAGCTCCTTGTTATTGTGAAGCATGCCAGAGCTCTTTTATAGTTCTTCGTTTCAGTATAGCAGTTTCAGCTCTGTTATAGCTCTATATTATGGAAGTTATAGCTCCTTGTTACTGTGAAGTGTGTCAGAGCTCTGCTATAGCTCTATGTATTTGTACAGTGGTTTCAGCTCAGTTGAAGTTGACGTTGTCATTTCAGCTATATACGTGTTAGACGGTACACAGTGAAATGAAACCTTCTCCGAAACTTGGTGCTACAAAAATTAAACAAAGATACATATTGACATAAAGTGCACGTGTGCAACACTGATTATGGTAGTTTTATCTCCTTGTTATTGTGCAGTGTGTCATTGTTATGTTTTAGCTCTATGTTATTGCTCCTTGTTATTATTCAGTCAGCCCTATGTTTTAGCTCTATGTTTTTGTCCAGTAGCTCTCTGTAAAATGCTGTAAATGTAAATTTTATGGTAGTTGTAGCTCCTTGTTATTGTGCAGCGTGTCAGTGCTGTTTTAGCTCTATGTTATAGTAGCTCTATGTTTTAGCTCTATGTTTTTGTCCAGTAGCTCTCTGTAAATGCTGTAAATGTAAGTATTATGGTAGTTGTAGCTCCTTGTTATTGTGCAGCGTGTCAGCGCTGTTTTAGCTCTATGTTATAGTAGCTCTATGTTATAGCTCTATGTTTTTGTCCAGTAGCTCTCTGTAAATGCTGTAAATGTAAGTATTATGGTAGTTGTAGCTCCTTGTTATTGTGCAGCGTGTCAGCGCTGTTTTAGCTCTATGTTATAGTAGCTCTATGTTTTAGCTCTATGTTTTTGTCCAGTAGCTCTCTGTAAAATGCTGTAAATGTAAATTTTATGGTAGTTGTAGCTCCTTGTTATTGTGCAGCGTGTCAGTGCTGTTTTAGCTCTATGTTATAGTAGCTCTATGTTTTAGCTCTATGTTTTTGTCCAGTAGCTCTCTGTAAATGCTGTAAATGTAAGTATTATGGTAGTTGTAGCTCCTTGTTATTGTGCAGCGTGTCAGCGCTGTTTTAGCTCTATGTTATAGTAGCTCTATGTTATAGCTCTATGTTTTTGTCCAGTAGCTCTCTGTAAAATGCTGTAAATGTAAATTTTATGGTAGTTGTAGCTCCTTGTTATTGTGCATTGTGTCAGTGCTGTTTTAGCTCTATGTTTTTGTCCAGTAGCTCTCTGTAAAATGCTGTAAATGTAAGTATTATGGTAGTTGTAGCTCCTTGTTATTGTGTCAGCGCTGTTTTAGCTCTATGTTATAGTAGCTCTATGTTATAGCTCTATGTTTTTGTCCAGTAGCTCTCTGCCAGCCCGCCTCTTGCTCAGCTTTAATGAGTGGATCCCGGCTTCCTCCCCGGGGTCGGGGCGTCGTGGTGACAGCCTCCATCTGTGAGGTGGCCTTGTTGTGGAGCAGGTGGCGGTGTTTCTGCTTCAGACTGGTTGCTTTGTGTGCTTGATTTACAATAATGACATGAATTTATCTATTTCATGTGACAGTTCTGAAGAATGATGGTTGGCTGCTAGTCTGCAATTGAACTGAAGCTCATACTGGTGCCGTAATATTTCCTTATTTAGCATTAGCACTGCTGATCATTTAGATCAATGTACAGGCTGTAATGCAACCCTCCGAATCCCCAGAGACGGCATCAGCCAGCATATTTTAAACCCTGAACTGTGCAGATGGAACAAAGGAGTGGAAAGTGCAGTAAGAATTGCTGCGGTGGAGAACATGTTTTCATTGCCACCGTGCCAAGGTCACCAGGCCTACCCACAAATGACGTGGTCGCAGTCTAAAGTTTCACTCTGATCTGGACTGGCAGCGCTGAACGGGCCCAGAAAAGAAAACGTATTCTTTCATGGGACACGGACACGATTTTACGTCTGCTCGCGTCTTCCCTTCTTTACTCCGAGGTAACGTGGTACACGTGGTTCTCACCCACGCTCGTAAAGGTCATTAAAAAAAATCACAGATTTCAGCCGCGTTCGCGAGCAGGTGGAACGGGACGGGATTGTCGTCTCTCCGAAAGACGTTCCCTTCACTGGCATCCAAATGACAATCTGGGAATTTTGGGATCAAGAGACAGATGTTCAGTGGTGGGCCGGACCGCTTGGACCACCAGAGCACCACTGGACCAGCAGCAGCAGCAAAACTTTAACGCTCCCCTGACATGGTTTTTCTTTTTGATTTTCTAATTCCCTATCTGACGTCCCTTTACGAATTACAGCCACGGTGATCCAGTCCCACAATGAGATTTCCCAGGATGGAGCTTTAAATGCTAATGAGGAGGAGAGAGGCGGGACGAGGAGGAGAGCGGCCTATAGGAGTTGAGCGTCATCAACACCATCCACCAACCACAATGAGGAACCCACCGGGTCTTCAGAGTCCCGCGTTTGTGCTCATTTTTACATCCAAACACGAGCGACTGCAACGCTTCACACGTTTGGAAGCCGTGACGGTCGCTGGAGATCAGGTGTCTTGCCACTGCGGGACACTCGTATTAACGTCAAAGCGCCTCACGACAAGGGGCCGTTATTTCGTGCCACCGTCTGGAGTGCAGAGGGGGCTGATGATGTCCACACAGCAGCTTCTTCACCCCTCCGGCCTCCCGAGCATTTTCGTGCTTTATCTCCGAGACGCCGGCCCGTCCCGCCACGCTTCCAGAGTTCAGTGCTTCCTTGCTCGACTGTTTCGTTCTGTTTCATGCAAGTTCCTCAGAACGTCTTCAGGGCCGGGACCCTCGTCCACCTCCTGCCAGAAGGTCAAAGCCAGGCTGCCGCATCTTTTTATGATTACAGGCCTCCGTCCACGCGCGCTCGCAATTTTAAGACCGGGCGAAGAGAGGCGGGGCAGGCGCGGCCGAGGGACAGTGGCCATTTTCCCCGACTGATGAGAGGGGAGGCGGTTCCGCAGTTAACCCGTCTCTCAACATCACAGGACAGTCCGAATTAATCTGATGATCGAGACCGTGCAGAACATAATGGGTTATATCGTAATGACGTTGCTTGGCGGTTTTCTGGGTAGAAAGTCGCGGCGGTAGTGACTGTGGCGGCCTGATCTGAGTACAGCGCCGCTCCGGGTCGGAGTTCAGCCTCGTCCACACTAACGTGCGAAATGAACGGTGGCCGCGTTTTTGCTGCGCTTGATTGGCGTTCGCTGTTTAACGCCCGTGTGGACGCTGTGAAAAACGCCACGAGCGGCAGAGACACGCCTGGTTCATGTCATCCATGTGAACGAGGCTTTAACTCTCATCTCACTGGCGTATTTGAAAACACCACGCGAAGTCACCAAGGAACTGGTATTGGGTGCTCGTAGCCTAGTGGGTAACACACTAACAGGGGCAGCGGTGGCCTAGCGGTTAAGGAAGCGGCCCCGTAATCAGAAGGTCGCCGGTTCGAATCTTGATCCACTGAGCAAAGCACCGTCCCCACACACTGCTCCCCTGGCGCCTGTCATGGTGTCCACTGCTCACCAAGGGTGACGGTTAAATACAGAGGACACATGTCACTGTGTCACCATGTGCTGTGTAAGAATCACTTCACTTTCACTCACCTATGAACCAGAAGTCCCAGGTTCAAACCCCACTTACTACCATCGTGTCCCTGAGCAAGACACTTAACCCTGAGTGTCTCCAGGGGGTGACTGTCCCTGTAAATATACTGATTGTAACAATGCCGTCTGATAAATGCTGAAAATGTAAAGGAAAATGTTCGCGATGCATCGATAATCGATAGCCGTGATCGAATCGAATCGTGAGAGCAGTGAAGTTTCGCGCCTCGTCTCTGTATGAACGTCGAGAATAAAGGCGCGTCGCGGCGTCCCGGCGTGCGGCGCCACTTTGAAACGGCCGTCTCGGCAGCAGCCAACAGGATGCTCCCATGTTCGGCGGGCCGGTCCATTCCGGAAATCTGGCGGGGGGGCGCGTATTGTTGCGTGCGGCGCCGCGCTCGGAAGTGAAGCGTGTGGCGCGTAAATACAGTCGGACCGCGGCGTCGGGAGGACGCGGCGTTCGGTGTTCGGCCGAATTCGTCTTCCTCTACCAGCGGGAGAAGCGCGGCGCCGGCTTCTTACGCGCCGCCTCCCCCGTGGCGGGTTCTCCGTCCCGCTCGCTTCTCCTGCGGCGCCTTCGGACTGCGGCGCGGCGGGCGGCGGACGTACAGAAATGCGGCGGGCCGCGGGGGCCGGTGCGCGGCTCGACACGGTGGATCCTGCTCCCCTCCGGGCGTGAGGAGCGGCGCGGTTCCGCGGATCCCCGCGCAGCAGGTAAGCGGGCTCGGAGGAGGCTGGCTGAGGAATGTCAGCGCGTCCACGCCTGGTCGCGTCTGGTCTCGGACCTGAGTGGAATATTCCAGGTTTAACGCGGCGATCATGACCTGCACCGCCTGCTCGTTAGTTCGGAGCTTTCGAAGTATAAGAGCGCTTTATCTCTCTCTCTCTCTCTCTCTCTCTGTATATATATATATATATATACACACACACATTTACAGCATTTACCAGACGCCCTTATCCAGAGCGACTTACAGTCAGTAGTTACAGGGACAGTCAAGTGTCTTGCTCAGGGACACGATGGTAGTAAGTGGGATTTGAACCTGGGTCTTCTGGTTCATAGACGAGTGTGTTACCCGCTTGGCTACTACCACCCCTCTTATATATATATATATATGTATATATATGTATAGGTATCTTCTTCTATATAGAATATATATCACACACACGCTAACACACTCTCTCTACGTCAATATAGAACATATATATCTCACACTCTCTCTATCTGTGTTGAATGTGTGTTAAGATGTTGAAAAGGTCCCCTTGCTTATGACGTCTTCTTCAAGGTCTCATCTCGTTGCCGCTGTTCATCAGTGGTCGCTCGCCACTGTTGACCAGGTCAGGGACGGTACGGTGGCGGCGACTGAATCGGATCACCTGGGCCGTGGTGGCCGGGCGGGTGAGGAGGCGGACTTGACGGTTCGAATCGCGACCCGCAGAGGTGCCACCGAGGTCGCCTTCATGAAGGTCCCGTCCCCGCACACGTCCCCTGCTCCCCGGGCGACGGTGATGGTTGAATGCAGAGGACTAATTTCGTTGTGTCACCGAATTTTTTTCACTTTCACATCCCTCTCGGGTGGATCCCTGGATCTGAGGTCCTGCCTCTCGGCCGTGTGGAGACGCTGGTCCCGGTTACCCTGCCGGATGGGAAAGCGGGTGTTCGGCGGGTCTCTAGAACCACGCCAGATGAGAAGGTCTCCAGACCCTCGTCACCTCAGGCACCCACCTGCAGGAAGCTGCTCGCGTTCCGTGGTCCGCTTCAGGTCCGCCTTCAGGCCTTGAGGAGCAGGAATTCGGAGCTGTGAAGCGCGTTACAGAAACCACGTTACAAACAAATACGAAATATGGTTTCCAGCATATTGATCCGATTATGGGCAGTCGTTCAAATAAACATCTCCCAGCAGCTCCCTGTTCTGACCGCTGCTCGGTTGGCGGAGCTCCAGGCCTCGGCGGCTGGAACTCCTGCTGTAGAACCAATCAGATTCGTCCCTGCTTTCCACGCTTCCATGTGTGCTTGTAGATTGCAGGTGATCCATTTCATGTACAGTCCAGGCCAAGAGTCTGGAGACACCTTCTCATTCAACGTGTTTTTATCTTCATGACCATTTACGTTGGTAGATTCTCACTGAAGGCATCAAAACTATGAATGAACACATGTGGGGTTCTGTACTTAACAAAAAGTGGAGACCTGACCTCCACAGTCACCGGACCTGAACCCAATCCAGATGGTTTGGGGTGAGCTGGACCAACAAGTGCTAAACACCTCTGGGAACTCCTTCAAGACTGTTGGAGAAGCATTTCAGGTGACGACCTCTTGAAGCCCATCGAGAGAATGCCAAGAGTGTGCAAAGCAGTAATCAGAGCAAAGAAACTAGAATATAAAACATGTTTTCACTTATTTCACCTTTTTTTGTTAAGTACAGAACTCCACATGTGTTCATTCATAGTTCTGATGCCTTCAGTGAGAATCTACCAACGTAAATGGTCATGAAGATAAAGAAAACACGTTGAATGAGAAGGTGTCCAGGTGTGCTGGGCCTGGACTGTACTTCCTTTCTTCAGGAGAGATCTTCATTCACGCTGATTATAAACTCCATCCTGTGTAGACGGTTGCTGAATGAGAGTTGTTTTTAATGACCGGAAATCCCGCCGGAGCGCTGGATCGTCGGGAACGCCGGTGGACGTCGAGCGCTTCCTCACGCTGAGGGACGGTGGCCCGCCGGGAAAACGGCGTAAATACCGTGCTGTCCATGTGTTAGCCGGGACGTGTAGCATTTTCATTTATCGCCCCTTATCCAGAGCGACTTGCAGTCAGTAGTTACAGGGACAGTCCCCCCCTGGAGACACTCAGGGTTAAGTGTCCTGCTCAGGGACACGATGGTAGTAAGTGGGGTTTGAACCTGGGTCTTCATTACGTTTAGCATCGTAATTCCCTTCTGTGCTGATAATGGACAAGTTTTGGATGAATTCTGATGCTGATTTATTGGTGTTTGAATTTGGTTTGTTTTGAGTGAATCGTTTGTGGAAGAATCGTAATTAATTAATTTGCTGAGACGCACACGGCCGCGTCCTTCAGCGCCGCGGGTGTTTTCTTGTCGCGCGTCCCAGCGTAACACACACCGCGTCCTGGCGGCGAGGCACCATTCTCTCGGGTTATTATTAAATCAGCGGGCGGCAGCTGCTCGTCCCCGGCGGGACCGCGTCCCCCGTCCAACCGTGCCGTCAGCGATAAGCAGAGGACCTGCAGGAATGTGGGCTGATAGCTGCGGACGTGTCGGCAAAAGAACCCGGTCCGGATCACGGCACCCGCCAGAGCTGTCCCCCCCGTCCACGTCCCCCCCCGTCCGCGTTTCCCCCATCCGCGTCCCCCCCGTCCGCGTCTCCCCTACACTCCCCCATCCTGTCCCTCCGTCCACGTCCCCCCCGTCCGCGTCCCCCCCCGTCCACGTCCCACCATCCATGTCCTCCCCTCGTCCGCGTCCCCCCGTCCGCGCCCCCCCCGTCCACGTCCCACCATCCATGTCCCCCACCGTCCGCGTCCCCCACCGTCCGCGTCTCCCCTCCACTCCCCCATCCTGTCCCTCCGTCCGCATCCCTTTGTCCACGTCCCCCCGTCCATGTCTTCCCCCGTCCCTGCTCCACTCCCCCGTCCGCCCTGTTCACGTCCACCCTGTCCACGTCCCACCATCCATGTCCCCCGTCCGCGTCCCCCACCGTCCGCGTCTCCCCTCCACTCCCCCATCCTGTCCCTCCGTCCACGTCCCTCCGTCTGCGTCCCTTTGTCCATGTCCCCCCATCCACGTCCCCCCGTCCATGTCTCCCCCGTCCAAGTCCCTCCTCCACTCCCCCGTCCGCCCTGTTCACGTCCACCCTGTCCACGTTCGCCTGGTCCACGTCCCCCTCCATCCACGTCCACCTGTCCACGTCCCCCGTCCTCTCATCTGTCCACGTCCCCCCCTCCTGTCCCCCCTATGGTCTCGGATACTGTCTTGGCTCCTGTCCCCTCCATGTCCCCCTCTTGTCCCCTTTTGTCCCTTTCTTTCCCCCCCGTCTCCCTCTTGTCCTTGTCTTTCCCCTCCTGTCCTGACTGACCAACACTGTTGTTCCGGTGAGAGAGTCTCGTGGGATTATTACATTATAAAGGAGTTTGTTTCTTTCATTTGACGTTTTTAAGACACTCACCGCTGAACCAGAAGAGCATAAAGAGCCAAGTTCAACCCCCACTTACTACCATTTAGGGGGGTCTCACGATACCATACACATGTGGGTCACAATACGATTGTCACGGTATTTTGTGATTCTGTACATATTGCGATATTCTAGTTTAGTGAAAATGTAAAAGCTGTGTGTGATCTGTGTGGTTCACGTTACATTAATAATTCCGAATTTTGGACAAAATTTTAGACAAAAATATTGCTATTTGATGTCCCTGTAATAATGCAATATCACCGCATGGCTGGCGGTGCGAGCGGCCATCTGCAGTCAGCAGGAAACCGGACATCTCCGAGCTTCGGCTGCACTGCCTGATAGGCATGTGACCTTCTAGTCCCGCTTTTGAATTGGAGATATCTGGGTCAGGAGGAGGTCGTGACCTTTTGAGTCCTCAGCCCGGAATGTTCCGTGGTCCCTGGGCAGTAACCCTCCGACTCGTTTTCTGTGTTTGGAGTCCAGGCCTCGGTGGAGACTCCTGCTTGAAGATGATGGATAGTCGAAGGGAACACTCCGGAAGCCTGGAGTTCCAGAAACGTTCCCCGTTTCTCACACCGAGCCGCTGACTGCGGGAGTTTCAGAGTTTTGTTTTGTCTCTGTGATTCTGTCCTCTTTGGAACGCACACACTCACACACACCACACACACACACACACACACACACACTCGCTCTCTCACACTCGCTCTCTCACTCTCACACGCCCTCCTCGTTCCCATGCTGGTGTCAAGTAACAGAATCAGGGGCGGTTTTCTTCACACACTTACATGTGAGGGCCCGGTGGTGGCCCCATAATCTGAAGGTTGCCGGTTCGAATCCCGATCCGCCAAGGTACCACTGAGGTGCCACTGAGCAAAGCACCGTCCCCACACACTGCTCCCCGGGCGCCGGTCATGGCTGCCCACTGCCCACTCAGGGTGATGGGATAAATGCAGAGGACAAATTTCACTGTGTGCACCATGTGCTGTGCTGCTGTGTATCACATGTGACAATCACTTCACTTTTTTTTTTTTTTTTTAAAAGGTGCCACTGAGGTCTCCTTGATGAAGGTACCGTGCTCCCCCACACACTGCTCACCGAGGGTGATGGTTAAATACAGAGGACCCGTGTCACCGTGTGCCGCAGTGTCTCACAGTGACAATGACTTTCTAGAAGACTTCTACGTTGTCCTACCATTGGGCACAGTGGGCATCTCATGGGCATTTCATGATTTTGTGAGTTATTAGAGACAAGTGTGTGTGTTGGAATGCGTGTCCGTGGTGGTTTTGTTCTTCGTCCCCCGCCGCCCTGCTTTGGGAGCGGAACGTAAGACGTGACCAGGCTGGAGGGTTGGAGGTGTTGGTTTGGCCCCAGTGCCTGATGGGTAAGGGCCAGAACGCGTTTTACTGCGCCAGGGCGGGCGGAGAGGCACGTTTCCGCAGCGGCATGGTTGTGTCTTGATTGTTGCGTGAGTCCTGCAGTAATTTAATCCCGCAGCACCGCAACGTTCTAATGTCACGCGTTGGTTCTAACGCTGTATACGCCGTAATATCGCCATGTTTCCTCTAGTTCACCGAAAACCGACATTTGTCACAACGAAACATCTGAACCAAGCAGGAAGCCCCTTTTCCAGAACGTTTCCATCAGGATTAAAACCATCGTGCATGTTCTCATTCGGCATCATGAATTGATTGCTTCATGTTGTAAGTTTTTCTTTTCCCATAACTCATAAAAAGTTGGCAATAATATATTCCACACTGGAGGCACGAATGACCTTCTGCTCTATGAAACATTCAAAACAGTCAGGATTAAAGTCTTACATCCATGTTCTAGATGACTTCTTCTCGACTTGTTTGTGCAGAACGTGCACATTTTGAATGGGTTAAAGGCTTGTAATGTTTGCCCCGCCCCTTCCGAGACCTCCGCGTTGGTTGAAGAGCTGGTCTCCAACACTGGCCGCGTCCCCTCGGTCCCTTGGCAGCGCTTTTCCCCGGTGATGGGACTTTCGTCACTTCACACAGTGACGATCGGGTTTTATTTCTTCGTGTGTACGGACGTGTGTCCGTAGGGCAGTTATGAACGCTTCTCAGCGTCTCCTCATATGAAGCGCTTTTCCAGCTTGTGAGAACCTGTTGGGAATTACGCCGTCATTCGGCGCAGGAGCGGCCATTTATGTCTTCAGGGACTCGGCCCCGGGGTTTGGTTACCTTTCATCGAGCCTGGTGTGGGCTGTGGGATTCAAACCACAGGGGTGGTAGTAGCCTAGCGGGGTAACACACTCGCCTGTGAACCAGAAGTCCCAGGTTCAAACCCCACTTACTACCATCGTGTCCCTGAGCAGGACACTTAACCCTGAGTGTCTCCAGGGGGGGGCTGTCCCTGTAACTACTGACTGTAAGTCGCTCTGGATAAGGACGTCTGGTAAATGCTGTAAATGTAAATATGTCATGCACACACACACACACACACGCGTTGGTGTGCCAGGTGGGCCTTGGCCTGAGGAAGATGGATCTGGTTCAAGCCGCGTCTGGTTTTCTCCAAAAACTTCCCTCTGCACCTCTTCAACTGGTCCCATTCCCACTTTCCTCCCTCTGCCGGGATAATCCGGCTGATGTTTCCACAAGCTCATGTTCTCCGCCGCTTGAATGGGTGTCGGGAGCGAGAGGCGGAGCCCAGACGGCAGAATGGAGCTACTGTGCGGCCGGCTGCTTTTTCCACGTCTTGAAGGTGTTTCTGTGGCTCGTGCGACCTGGACATGTCCGGGTTCAGCATTTCACCATCGCAGGAGACCATCTGGATTCATAAGTGTTCATACTGATGAACACACCATACACGCTCACACACACCATACACGCTCACACACACCATACACGCTCACACACACCATACACGCTCACACACACCATACACGCTCACACACACCATACACGCTCACACACACCATACACGCTCACACACCACACTCGCTCACACACCACACTCGCTCACACACCATACACGCTCACACACCATACACGCTCACACACACCATACACGCTCACACACACCATACACGCTCACACACACCATACACGCTCACACACACCATACACGCTCACACACCATACTCGCTCACACACCATACACGCTCACACACCATACACGCTCACACACCACACTCGCTCACACACCACACTCGCTCACACACCATACACGCTCACACACCATACACGCTCACACACCACACTCGCTCACACACCATACACGCTCACACACACCATACACGCTCACACACACCATACACGCTCACACACACCATACACGCTCACACACACCATACACGCTCACACACACCATACTCGCTCACACACACCATACACGCTCACACACACCATACACGCTCACACACACCATACACGCTCACACACACCATACACGCTCACACACACCATACTCGCTCACACACCATACACGCTCACACACCATACTCGCTCACACACCATACACGCTCACACACCATACACGCTCACACACATACACGCTCACACACCACACTCGCTCACACACCACACTCGCTCACACACCACACACGCTCACACACCACACACGCTCACACACACCATACACGCTCACACACACCATACACGCTCACACACACCATACACGCTCACACACACCATACACGCTCACACACACCATACACGCTCACACACACCATACACGCTCACACACACCATACACGCTCACACACACCATACACGCTCACACACACCATACACGCTCACACACACCATACACGCTCACACACAACACCATACACGCTCACACACACCATACACGCTCACACACACCATACACGCTCACACACACCATACACGCTCACACACCACACTCGCTCACACACACCATACACGCTCACACACCACACTCGCTCACACACACCACACTCGCTCACACACACCACACTCGCTCACACACACCACACTCGCTCGCTCACACACACCACACTCGCTCGCTCACACACACCACACTCGCTCGCTCACACACACCATACTCGCTCGCTCACACACACCATACTCGCTCGCTCACACACACCATACTCGCTCGCTCACACACACCATACTCGCTCGCTCACCATACTCGCTCGCACACCATACTCGCTCGCACACCATACTCGCTCGCACACCATACTCGCTCGCACACCATACTCGCTCGCACACCATACTCGCTCGCACACCATACTCGCTCGCACACCATACTCGCTCGCACACACACACACCATACTCGCTCGCTCACACACACACCATACTCGCTCGCTCACACACACACCATACTCGCTCGCACACCATACTCGCTCGCACACCATACACGCTCGCACACCATACACGCTCGCACACCATACACGCTCGCACACCATACACGCTCGCACACCATACTCGCTCACTCACGCACTCACTCTCACACACACACACACACACACACTCTGGTTGTATTCCTGTGTCGAGGGGTCAAAGCCACAGTTCCTGAGGTCAGACCCGCGAGGATCGTGCAGCTGTTGTCTTTCTCTACTTACACACACACACACAGGAATCTTTGGCCAATCAGGAGCAGTGATAATTCAGGTAACGCTCCGGCCTGGTTTGATTGGTGGATGAGGTGAACTTGATCTGCCGTTAATGTAAGTACACTCGCTCTTTTATGTTTATGGGCCGCATCGTTGGACTTTGACAGCCTGCCGGTGGGTCTTATCACCGGTATTACGTGTGGCTTGAACGCCCGTCTCTTCCTGTGTGTGTGTGTGTGTGTGTGTGTGTGTGTGTGTGTGTGACTCGTTACGGTCCCCTTTGTTGTAATGGTCGCGCTCGGCGTCTGTGTTTGACCTCTGATTACCCGGACGGGAAGCCATTTGTCTTCATCTGAACCCCGTGACGCCGGCGCTGGGCAGTTCGCTTCTTTTTACAGCTCGCATCTGATTGGCTCATCACCGATCACTGAGCGCCAACGCGCCGCTGCGGCGTCGGCCGTCTGACGAACATTTGCAGCATTTACCAGCCGTACTTATCCAGAGCGACTTACAGTCAGTAGTTACAGGGACAGTCCCCCCCTGGAGACACTCAGGGTTAAGTGTCTTGCTCAGGGACACGGTGCTCAGTGGGGTTTGAACCTGGGCCCTATATGAACAGAACGTAGCTTCCTGTCCCGCCCCCATTTTGGCAGATTTAACGGACAAATCAGATCCCAGCTTGGGATCATTACTGCGTCGTTCCATCACTGGTGCCGTTGGAGGTTTTAATCGGTGTAGATCAGGTGCAGGTCCGGGTGGGCGTCTGTAGTCGGGGGTACTCTGCTCCTCCTCTGTGTGTGTTGGGTTGCTGGTGTGGAGCGTGGATGAACGAGCAGCCATGAACACTGAACAGTAATCGGTTTAATGCTGCTAGATTTTAAACGTTTCCTTCTCATCTTCTCACCTTTGGTTGAGGTGGTTTGTGTTATTTTTCTTTGGGGTTTGGGGTCATTTGTGCTTTGCTTTTCATCTTCTCGGTTTTATGTCTTCTTCATGTTCATATTCCTGTTCATCACATTCCGAGGTAAAGAAAAGTTCTCAAGCTATGGTTTGACCAATCAGGCAGCTGTTCAGAATTCTTGATAATGATAATAGTCGTAAATAATTGTTGATTGAGTGAAGTCTGTCTCAGAGCGAAGGTTTTGGGGTCCAGCTTGAAAAGCAGTAACTACACCTCACGCCTCAATCGCGGTGAGGTGATTCCAGACTGGTCTCCTCCATCCTGGTTTGAGAGCCCGCTCGGTGCTCTGTTTTTATTGGTCGATGCGTTGCCATGCGCAGAGGTCAAAGTTCATCACCACTCAAATACTTGCAACATTGAGGTCAATAGCAGTCACAAAAGCGTACAAATCAAAATGGTGCGAAGACCCGCTCAGATGTCTGTAAGGAAAATGAAGGGCGAACCTGGCAAGGTGACGACTAATCGATTATAGGCCATGACTAGTCGATTATCCAAATAGTCGTTAGTTGCAGCCCTACTGCGAGACTGTCCTGTCCCCTGTCCGGCTCCCCTCGCCCAGGCACGTGGGAGGGTGGAGACGGGAGGTTTAATAAGCTGCGTTTTTCTTCTTCTCCCTAAATCCAGGAGGGAAGGAAAATGTCCTCTATCGACCTGCGCTGTTGGCTCCCACCGGGAATACTTGTACTGGTCGTGTTGCTGCTGTTCGACGGAAGCGCTCCTGGGCGCTGAACTGGGCGTGGCCGTGGCTCTGGATGGACACGAACGGGTCCTCGGAGTTGCTGGAACATCTGACCCTGGTGATTCTGTTGTTTTCATGAAACCGCTCTTTCCCGGGATGACCCACTTTTTACCAAGTGACATCATGACCCATTTCCTGATGAGCAAGTCTTACAGTTCTGCTTTGAACTGGGGTCTCCATAGCAACATGTGCCTTCAGTATTGATTGCATTAATGGCATAAGCAAGGCAAACGTTCTGATAATCAATGTATTATCAGGTCCGTGGTGGCCTAGCGGTTAAGGAAGCGGCCCCGTAATCAGAAGGTTGCCGGTTCGAATCCCGATCCGCCGAGGTGAGGTCCCATCCCCACACACTGCTCCCCGGGCACCTGTCATGGTGCCCACTGCTCACCAAGGGTGATGTTTAAATGCAGAGGACAAATTTCACTGTGTCACCGTGTGCTGTGCTGCTCTGTCTCACAAGTGACAATCACTTCACTTTGTTGCGTTGTTTTTATTACTCGTTTGTTTAGAATAATGTCTTTGCTCCCTTTGTAATGTGTAAAAGCAGCAGGATAACTGTGGTGAACTGTCTCTCTAATTCTGAGGCTGTGATGTCACGCGCACCTCCCGCGTTGTAACCGTGGAAACGGTGGTGGAGGCCCCACCTGACCTTTTGGTGGAGTCGTCCCACCGGAGAGGGAGAGGGTGACTTCACAGCTTGTTTGTCTGTCTGTGAAGAACGTGTCCCAGGCCACCGACGGAGACGGACAGATCCTGAAACATCAAAGCGAGGAAGGAAAGGCGTTGAAAGGTTCCGTCTGGTTCCGTCTGATTTTCACCAGTTCTGCTGAGTTCAGAGAGTTCAGGCCACAAAGCCAAATGAAACGTTGGACCTACAGGCCATTTAAACAAATAAAAAAAAACTCATATGGTCAGGAAGTGTGTTTGCGTGTTCCCGGCTGCACTGGGTTTATACCTTGCTTTGCGATGGAAGAGTAGAACCACGTTCATGGTTCGAAATGGTGCTTCCTCTCAGGGTTGTGCAAGGTCTTCATTTTAGTGAAATCTGGTTTAGAAGATGGATGGATAGATGGATGGATGCTGCCTGAATAACGTTGCTTAGGAACAGCTGTCATCGTGCGACAAATAAGATTATTTCCACGTTTTAAAATAATCTTTGTGCCATATTGGCTTGTGAAAGATGAACCAGATCGATGTTTAAATTCTCCACGGAAGGTAACTTGCGGAGAACGTGTTGGTGCTTAAAATGCTTTAGCTCAGTTTAAAGTGAGCTGAAATGAAATAATGTTTTTTTCACCGTGTTTTCGCCTGATCCGTTCGCTGAGAGGGGACGCCGGGACGTGTAATGTGTGACGCATTATGCTCTTTTTGCACGGACACTTTTGTTTAGCAGGAAAGGGGAATCTTTGCACAGTGGCACCTCGGGGTTCGAACCAGCAACCTTCTCATGCACACTTTCAAACACACTGGAACATCCGGACCATGCCCAATCAGAGGCAGGCCCCGCCCCTTCACCGTCTCTGATTGGGTTTACAGAGCTACGGAGACGGGTTGCACCGCGTGCCTGTCCAGGACCCGCGACTCCAGTAATGCGTTCTTGTTCCTGTCCGTCCTCACCGGGCGGGGCCGAAGCGTCTCACTTTCTACCGGGTACCCGTTTTGCCATCTGACTCGTGGTGGGTGGGCCGGATCGCAGCTGGGCCCCGCCCACTACTGAGTCAGCATGTCCACACATGGCCGGGTTCCGCCTCAGGCCCATTTAACCCAAACTCAGGGCTGAGTTCCAGTCTGCGTTGTGTGTGTGTGTGTGTGTGTGTGTGTGTGTGTGTGTGTGTGTCCGTCCTGAAACGGGCTGCTGACACTTTACCTGTTCCGTGGTGAGAGGCGGGTTTTTACACCACTGGAATGTGTGTTTACTCTGCTCATATTTAAACTCGTTCCTGCTGCGGTGGTTCTGGCGCGGTTCTGTCTGTTCACGGTTCTGCGGACCGTCGGTCTAACCGGGGTCTCCTGCGTCTCCGGTTTGATTCATGGGTCCTACTTGCATCAGGATCGCGGTGGTGACGCCTAGTTTTGGGGGCGTCACATTAATGATCAGGTGAGATGTTCTCTCACCTCCGTGGTACGTGTGCCGGGTTCTCCGTTATTGACTACGGTGGTTCTCCGTTGTCGACTACTTGACTGGGAAGTTTCTGGAATGCGTTTCCTGTTGCCGAGCGCACGGTCTGGTCAGGCCGTCGCCCGTGGTATTCAGGAGGTGTTTGGTGTCACTTGCCACTTCCTGTTTGAGGCCCTTGCTATTTGGACTGATGCCGGTTCTATTTAAAGTTCCGCGTGTAACGTTGTTCTGTAGGTTGCCAGGAGATCATCACAAGTCGTCACCGCCCTCTAGAAGCCGCGGTGTGTGATGTCCGCGGTCCATGTGATTCCGTTTTGTAGGTCAGGACCTCATTAAATGCCTGGATTAAAGCCATATTCAGCAATTTGATGCTGAATTGCAAAATTCAATACATAATTCATGTATTATTATTGATTATTAGTGGAGATCTAATGGAAGCATGTGATTACCAGTCCTCCACCGGACACAACCTGGTCTCATGTGCAGAACAATCATAATGCAGTTTGCTGCGTTTGTTTGCATTTACTTAGTTAAAACTTAGTGTATGTACATCTATATTTATCTATATTTATAATAATATATACACACACATATATACATATATGTGTGTACATACAGTACAGGCCAAAGGTTCAGACGCACCTTCTCATTCAACGTGTCTTCTTTATCTTCATGACCATTTACGTTGGTAGATTCTCACTGAAGGCATCAAAACTATGAATGAACACATGTGGAGTTTTGTATTTAACAAAAAAAGGTGAAATAAGTAAAAACATGTTTTATATTCTAGTTTCTTTGCTCTGATTACTGCTTTGCACACTCTTGGCATTCTCTCGATGAGCTTCAAGAGGTCGTCACCTGAAATGCTTCTCCAACAGTCTTGAAGTTCCCAGAGGTGTTTAGCACTTGTTGGTCCAGCTCACCCCAAACCATCTGGATTGGGTTCAGGTCCGGTGACTGTGGAGGTCTCCAGGTCTCCACTTTTTAAGTACAGAACTCCACATGTGTTCATTCATAGTTTTGATGCCTTCAGTGAGAATCTACCAACGTAAATGGTCTTGAAGATAAAGAAAACACGTTGAATGAGAAGGTGTCTCCAGACTTTTGGCCTGGACTGTATACAAGAAGTGGACTGTGTGGGTTCTAAGATCAGGATGGAGAACCACTGTGTAGAACACTAGACTAGAGATGTATATCAAGTCAAGTGGAACTGGCTGTGGGTTCTCGATTTGAGAACTTAGTTTATTATAAATAAGTTATCCTCTTTTTGTCTCTCTGCAGAATAAGAATGTCTGAGACTGGAAGTTAAACCCTTGACCAAGACACTCCAAGTGACCCCACAGTTCTGTCCCACAATCCCCTGGGTGGGGGTGGGGCCAGGGCCAGCATGGGGGACGGAGGGGGCGGTGGCGTGGGCGGCGAGCACAGCAACCAGTCCCACGTGCTGTTCGACCGCTTCGTCGGGGCCACCACCTGCAAGGGAACGCTCAAGGCCTTCCAGGAGCTCTGCGACTTCCTGGAGCTCCGCCCCACCGACACCCGCATCTTCTACCACAAGCTCAAGTCCCGCCTCAACTACTGGAAGGCCAAGGCCCTCTGGGCCAAACTGGACAAGCGTGCCAGCCACAAGGACTACAAGAAGGGCCGCGCCTGTGCCAACACCAAGGTACGGCATTCCGGCTATTCCCGTCGGGATCTTCTCCACACGGGGCTGCAGGTTGGGAAGCTCGCGTCCTGAGGGTGCGGAACTGTGCTTCCTCCGCAGTGTCTGATCATCGGCGCCGGACCATGCGGCCTGCGCACGGCCATCGAGCTGGGCCTCCTGGGGGCGAAGGTGGTGCTGCTGGAGAAGAGGGACGCCTTCTCCCGCAACAACGTGCTGCACCTGTGGCCCTTCACCATCCAGGACCTGCGCGGCCTGGGGGCCAAGAAGTTCTACGGCAAATTCTGCGCCGGGGCTATAGACCATATCAGTGAGTGACAACACACGTGCGTGAACGGACACGTGGCTGATGGTTCGCGGTTGATTTTGTGCGTGTGTGGTGGCCGCAGGTATTCGTCAGCTGCAGCTGATGCTGTTGAAGATGGCGCTCCTGCTGGGGGTGGAGATCCACGTGAACGTGGAGTTTAAAGGGCTGATCGAGCCCCCCGAGGACCAGGAGAACGAGAGTACGCTATCGTCCAATCAGAACGCATCCTGACTGCATCAGGCAGTATTGATCTGTGTGACGTTGTGCGTCGGTGTTGCACTGTGTCTTACCTGCGTACGTGTGCGCTGCAGGGATAGGCTGGAGGGCGGAGGTCCATCCCAGGACGCACCCGGTGAACGAGCTGGAGTTCGACGTCATCATCGGGGCGGACGGTCGGAGGAACACCCTTTCAGGTCGGTGGCGCGTTCTCCATCCTGATGTTCTGATGGAGCAATTTCAACTCCTTTTATTACTAAAATCAGGAGAGGAAAGAAGAACAAGAATCAACACGAATCTGCTTTACAGTTTATAGACGTAGAAATAGACAATGTAGATATAAATATATCTACAGGCCTGGCACGTACAGATATATAGCAGTTAAATGATATAGAATGACATGTAATATATAGAAGAATATAACTTTAGGTTATTATAGCTGCTGCGGTTTCTTCAGTGAACTTCACTACGCCCCATTAAGACCACCAACAGGCTAAAGAAAACCCAGATCTTCTATGAACCCAGATCTTCTCCTGGTGTGTGTGTGTGTGGCTGCGTAAAAACGCCCGGCGTGCCGTTTCCAGGCTTTCGCAGGAAGGAATTTCGGGGCAAGCTGGCCATCGCCATCACTGCCAACTTCATCAACCGCAACACCACGGCCGAGGCCAAGGTGGAGGAGATCAGCGGCGTGGCCTTCATCTTCAACCAGAAGTTCTTCCAGGACCTGAGGGAGGCCACAGGTACCGAACACCCTCACCAGTCGTGTGGTTCCGGGGACGCTCTTCCACAGATGGCTTGTATGATGTGGGCGGGGCGAGGCCACGTGAGCCGCAGGGCCGAGTACAGTAAGGGGCCGCGGTGCGCTGTTACAGGAAGTGAATGCTGAGCTGGTGGAATGCGATCTGATTTGCCATCCGGTGCATTAGTGGAGCAGTGGAGTGTGCACTTTACACTTAATCTGAGTGTTAAATGCACGTGACCACAGCCGATCTACTGTAATTATACTGTTTTCTTCTAGCTCTCTGCTTTAACAGTAAAATATGTAAAATATGTCAAACGTTATCAGAAGGAAAATCGTGTGTTGAATGCCTTTAACGTGCGATGCACAGGATTATTTCCTACCGTAGGCTTGCGTGGACATGGTCCTAATGGTTTTGTGTCTGGGTCGTTCAGTGAGCTGCTTGCATTAGAGGAGACTGGGCCCTGTGGGGGCCGCGGTGCATTAGATTGGTGTCGATTAAGAAAGGGCTCTGTGCATTCGTTAGATCAGCCTGGACTGTTCAGTATGTGAAGTGGGGTGGGATGTGTGTGGTGCTGAGCGGGATGGGGTTTGTTTTGGTCTGTGCTTTGATCCGGGTGGGGCGGGGTGGATTAGGAAATTAGGATTAAGGACATTTACCCGATAGGACAAGAAACTAACTACTGATTGTAAGTCGCTCTGGATAAGGGCGTCTGATAAATGTAAATGAAACTGTCTCGTAATCGGAAGGTTGCAGGATCGCATTCCCAACTGCCAAGGTGCCACCGAGGTCCCCTTGATGAAGGTCCCGTCCCCACACACTGCTCCCCGGGCGCCTGTCATGGTGCCCACTGCTCACCAAGGGTGATGGGTTAAATGCAGAGGACAAATTTCACTGTGTGCACCGTGTGCTGTGCTGCTGGTTGGTGGATTTGGTCGACGCCTTGTGCGTGGTGGGACTGGGTGGATTTGGTTGGTGCGTCGTGCTTTGTGGAATGGGGTGGATTTGGTTGGTGCGTCACACTGGGTGGGATGGGGTGGTTCAGGGTGGGGCACCGCGTGTGATGCCGCAGATATTTATTGGGTCTGTCAGGAAGACAGACCATTTATTATTGTGCTGAGAATGGCAAAAAAGAACATTAAAGAACGTTAAAGACCGCCACGCGAAGACCGTCAAACGTAAAGAAACAACGGAATTGTAAAATAAAACTTACCACAGTAAAGAAGCCCCATTTTACAAATTCCATGCCCGCAGCTGTGACCAATGCCCGGACAGACCCATCAAAATTTCCCCTGGAATTTTGGCTTCTAGTTTTTATTATTATTTATTAATTTTTAAGTTTCTTACCAACTCTTTGAATTTTTACAATTAAGTAGGATTTTAGAAATAATTAGACAAATATTATTTAATAAGCTTTAAAGAGCTCTTTTATCTCTGGTTTTGCCAAGGCAGCTCTTCCATAACTGGGTATTATCTGTAATCTAGATATTCTGCGTTGCGATAATTGACAGTAAAAATTCCGTTATCAGCCCCAACCTGTTACGCAGGGCCAGAGTCGGTAGTTTGGGCGTGGCCGGGTGGGTCAGTGCTCTGATAAGGTCTGTTGTGTAATTCTCTCTATGTGCAGTAGCAGTAGTGATGTTCTGGCTCCCTTCTCTTCTCCCTCTCACCTTCTGTCTCATTGGCCCTTTTCTTATCGTTCCGCAGGAATTGACCTGGAAAACATTGTGTACTACAAGGACGACACGCACTACTTCGTCATGACGGCCAAGAAGCAGAGTTTGCTGGACAAGGGGGTCATCCTGCACGTGAGTGGCCAGTCCCGTCTCTCTGTAATGAGCATGTCGCCCCGCCCTCTCCGGCTGTGCTGCTATCAGCTGCCTGCAGGAAGCGTTTAGGGCTTCCTGCGCCACCCGTGGCCTCCAGCCTCCTCCTCCGCTCCTCATACAGCCCTGGGTCCCTGAAGTGTCATCTACAGAGCATGACTTCGGGCGAACGTGGTGCGGATATTTTCCCTTTTGACAGTGGGAACTGCTGTTGGTCTCGTCTGGTAGGCGGCCGTTGGGAGTTTGGCAGGACCAGTGTGTTGGTTACAGCAGAGTGAATCAGACTGGAAACATCTCACACGTCCTCCAGACAATTTCACACCATCAGGGCTGAAGAATTCACTACCTCCCTCCCTCCCTCCCTCTCTTTCTCTCTCAGGGGTGGCCCCATTGCCATCTTCTTGTATGAAACACTGTTTGCTGCGGTGGCCGGTTCACCTTCACCAGAACTATTCCTCAGTTCTTCCTGTTACGTTGGGCAGAGAATCTTAATTTATCTTTTGCTTTGATTTGCCTGCGAGATTCAGTTCGTCCTCTCGTGGCCATGAAACGAGTGAATCTAAACACCGGTCTGACGAATGAGCTGCGGGACGAATGAAACGCGCTGCACTTTCGGTGACTTTGGGTCTAGCCGCGCACTAAAAAGCAACAAGTGTCTGCTTGCTGGTTATTTGTATGTTGTTCAGGAGGAACTAACTACCTACCCAGCATTTTGTGTAATTAACTCTTGACACGCAGAAGATGAACTAGAATCATGTTTTCGTAACGAATGTTTAAAAGGGGAGGAGCCTGTAGGGAGGATTGACCGCTCACACACACACACTTCCTCACCGTGGAGGATTTAAACCCCATTCTGTCAATACTTGACACACCCAGGTGTTGCACAGCATCCATCTCCTCCCTTTATCCTCCGTTCTCTACATTTGTAATACTCTTGTACACAAACGTGACCACACCCACTACCAATACCAACATGCAGGTCATCGGGGCTTTACTTCTGGCCAACATGACCACGCCCAACACCAACATGCAGGTTATCAGGCGCTTTAATTCCTAGTGAACGTGACCACGCCCACTACCAACACCAACATGCAGGTTATCAGGCGCTTTAATTCCTAGTGAACGTGACCCCACCCACTACCAACACCAACATGCAGGTTATCAGGCGCTTTAATTCCTAGTGAACGTGACCACGCCCACTACCAATACCAACATGCAGGTTATCAGGCACTTTAATTCCAGTGAACGTGACCACGCCCACTACCAACACCAACATGCAGGTTATCAGGCGCTTTAATTCCTAGTGAACGTGACCCCACCCACTACCAACACCAACATGCAGGTTATCAGGCGCTTTAATTCCTAGTGAACGTGACCCCACCCACTACCAACACCAACATGCAGATTATCAGGCACTTTAATTCCAGTGAACGTGACCACGCCCACTACCTACACCAACATGCAAGTTATCAGGCGCTTTAATTCCAGTGAACGTGACCACGCCCACTACCAACACCAACATGCAGGTTATCAGGCGCTTTAATTCCTAGTGAACGTGACCACGCCCACTACCAACACCAACATGCAGGTTATCAGGCGCTTTAATTCCAGCGAACGTGACCACGCCCACTACCAACACCAACATGCAGGTTATCAGGCGCTTTAATTCCAGTCAACGTGACCACGCCCACTACCAACACCAACATGCAGGTTATCAGGCGCTTTAATTCCAGTCAACGTGACCACGCCCACTACCAACACCAACATGCAGGTTATCAGGTGCTTTAATTCCTAGTGAACGTGACCACGCCCACTACCGACACCAACATGCAGGTTATCAGGCGCTTTAATTCCAGTCAACGTGACCACGCCCACTACCAACACCATCATGCAGGTTATCAGGCGCTTTAATTCCAGTCAACGTGACCACGCCCACTACCAACACCAACATGCAGGTTATCAGGCGCTTTAATTCCTAGTGAACGTGACCACGCCCACTACCAACACCAACATGCAGGTTATCAGGCGCTTTAATTCCAGTCAACGTGACCACGCCCACTACCAACACCAACATGCAGGTTATCAGGCGCTTTAATTCCTAGTGAACGTGACCACGCCCACTACCGACACCAACATGCAGGTTATCAGGCGCTTTAATTCCAGTCAACGTGACCACGCCCACTACCAACACCATCATGCAGGTTATCAGGCGCTTTAATTCCTAGTGAACGTGACCACGCCCACTACCAACACCAACATGCAGGATATCAGGCGCTTTAATTCCAGTCAACATGACCACGCCCACTACCAACACCAACACATTCAGTGCTTTGAAGGGGGACTAGTGAAGGTCACATTATACATTTCTTCCATATTTGTCTCTCTTGCAGGATTATACAGACACTGAGATGTTGCTCTCAAGGTCCAACGTGGACCAGATGGCGCTGCTGTCTTACGCCCGCGAAGCGGCCGACTTCTCCACCAATCACCAGCTGCCAACGCTAGACTTCGCCATCAACCACTACGGCCAGCCGGATGTGGCCATGTTCGACTTCACTTGCATGTATGCATCAGAGAACGCGGCGCTGGTGCGGCAGAGGAACGGTCATCAGCTGCTGGTGGCGCTGGTAGGGGACAGTCTGCTGGAGGTGAGGCCACCTGAACACCTTCATCAGGGGTCAACCTGGGCTCGTATTTACCGACGCTTTACCGTCATTTTCACAGCCCTTCTGGCCTATGGGCACCGGCATCGCTCGAGGCTTCCTGGCAGCCATGGACTCTGCATGGATGGTGCGGAGCTGGGCGCAGGGCAGCTCTGCTCTGGAGGTCTTGGCTGAAAGGTGAGGGGACAAAGGTCACAATTTGGTCTGTGAATAGTCTCTTTTATAAAGTGAAGTGATGGTCACATGTGATACACAGCCGCACAGCACACGGTGCACACAGTGAAATGTGTCCTCTGTATTTAACCATCACCCTGAGTGAGCAGTGGGCGGCCATGACAGGCGCCTGGGGAGCAGTGTGTGGGGACGGTGCTTTGCTCAGTGGCAAAAAAACGGCAACTTTCTGATTACGGGGTTGCTTCCTTAACCACTAGTCCACCACTGCCCCTTTTCTGTCACTCCTAACCCTAGAATTCTTACATTCTAGTCGCTAGAGGCTAATGTCCAAGAAATTGATTGTCAGATACTAATCAATACTAAAATTTAGTTTTTACTTTATCAATTAGCACTGGTATCGATATTTAAATTCCTGTTTTACATCCCGCGGTTCACGGAAATCGACGGCAGACTACAACAGTTTCCAGCAGGCAGCCCCTCCCCGGCTACCCGGAGGACGCAAAGTTTACCCGAGAGACACACCGAGCTTGCTAGAAAATGTCACATGCAAGAGCAGGGTGTGGAAGTAGTGCAGATGAACGGGAAAACAAACCCACGTGGCTGAGCCCGTATGCAAGAAGAAAAAAACGTTTCTCTTATTGCTTTATTGAATTTATTTCTATTTACTTATTTATTTATTTATTTGTTTGTTTGTTTTTTATTATTGAAAAGAGTATCGAGTTTGAAGTTTCCGTATCGTGACGAGATCTTCTGCTTCACCTTGTATACGTTCGTCTGTGTTTCTGGCAGGGAGAGCATTTATCGGCTCCTCCCCCAGACTACTCCGGAGAACGTGAGCAAGAACTTCAGTCAGTATAGCGTGGACCCCACCACCCGCTACCCCAACATCAGCCTGCACCTCCTCCGGCCCAATCAGGTGCGAGCTCCGGCGTCGCGTCTTCACAGACCGGCAGCGGTTACTGAACCCGCCTGCGTTCTTTTTACCTCTCCAGGTGCGGCACCTACTCGACGCGGGAGGATCGAAAGAGACGTTACGCGTGGACATAGAGAACGTTGTCAACGCGTCCACACCCAAACTCACGCGAAATGGTACGTTCCGTGTTCTCCCTCCAGCTGTGTGTGTGTGTGTTGGGCTGGGGGATTCTGGGAAATGGAGTAATGGGGGTTACCTGCGGCTACTCCCCAGAGTCCATTGCGCGCTCCAGCAAGCTGCTGAACTGGTGCCAGCGGCAGACGGAGGGCTACCGCGGCGTTTCGGTGACCGACCTCACCATGTCCTGGAAGAGCGGCTTGGCGCTGTGTGCCATCATACACCGATACAGACCCGACCTCATGTGAGATTTTCCCTGCTCTACTTATGTTATGTTACTTTACTTTATGTTAACCGTGACCCTTGACCTTTTTGGTGGAAGCTGTCAGACCCCAAATTTCATATTGACTGTCTGCGGGTCATCTTTGCAGCTGACTTTTCTTATTCATTTCTATGTTTCACCTGAATTTATTTTACCAAATTTTACCGTTTTTGTTGATTTTATTTGGTTCTTTTCTTGATCTCGTCTGCGAGAGGAGGAAATTGTCCCGGGTTTTATTTGCATGAATAAGGACTTTTCTGCAGAACCGTGAACCAGAGGGTGCTGTGGTCTGCGTCGTGTAGGAATGTTGCTCTTTATTTACATTATAAATGATATTTTAATTTGTCCCGACTTTGTATTTTTTTCTCTCGTGACAGTTTATCCCTGAAGAAGGGAGATCGATGGGGGGGTGAAAGGTCACCTGTGTGAGTGAGGGAACACGCACAGATCATCAGTAGCGGAGTGATTAGTGTTTAGTGCTGCTGCTGATGATGATGATGATGATTATGTGCGTTAGTGGCGCTCGACCTTTAACTCTCGCCTTTCTCACGCCTGGCGGCTTTTTACGGTCCTGCTGATAGCTGGATGGTGGCGTCTGATAGGGGGGCTGCGGTCAGCTGATGTAGATGGTGGACAACATTTCACGTTGTTGTTTTTTTCGTCCAGTGGATATATAATCTGGGCGTGTGTAACTCGCGCCGTCTGTCAGGAAGATCTCAGATGACCTTTGACCTGCTTCACATGTACCATCTGTCGGGCACTTAAACAAGCAGCAGGGTTGAAGCAGGACTTCAGAGCAGAACCTCGTTTATTTTATTAGCGGGTGAGCTGCAGATTAATGTCGTGTGTGGATGTGCGCATGTTTCACGGCAGCGATTTCGACGCCCTGGACGAGCGGAACGTCGAGAGGAACAACCAGCTGGGCTTCGACGTGTCGGAGCGCGAGTTCGGCATCTCCCCCATCATGACTGGGAAGGAGATGTCCGCGGTGGGTGAGCCGGACAAACTGTCCATGGTCATGTACCTCAGCCAGTTCTACGAGATGTTCAAGGACATGGTGCCCCCTGGTGGTGAGACGTTTGTACTGCACCCACTGTTTACTGTGGACTGCTGTCCCATCATCAGCTCACCTGTCGTCTCTCTCCTTTTGGTGGTGTAGAGCACCACAAGCTGAGTCCTGAGGAGAAGGCGGCTCTGGTCTCCAAGTCTCCCATCTCCTTCCTCAGCAAGCTGGGCCAGAGCATTGCCATCTCGCGCAAGCGCAACCCCAAGGTGCGAGTCCGGAATTCTCTACCCGCCAGTGAACGCTGTGCAGAACGGTGACGCTTCGTTTTGTTGAAATGCATTTCGTGCAGGACAAAAAGGAGAAGGACGTTGACGGTTTGGGTAAGAGGAGGAAGACGAGTCAGGCGGGTCAGTCTGAGGAGGTGAGGTGTTTTTTTTTTTTTTTTTTTCATTGCTTAACAGGCCTGGGATCAGTTAATATGATTAAAAAAATATATTTTTATGCTTGAAGATAAATGAATGCATTGAAAAGCTTATTGTATTCGTTGTCGTATGAGGAAGCACTTCTGTATTCTCGTCATCTTCCTGGCCTCAGGAAGAGCTACAACGTGGTTACCACGACGACCGGCCTTCTATCGCCGCGGTGCTCGCGGAGCGGAAGGTCGACTCCGCGTCGGCGGCGTCGGCCAATCACAACAACAAGGTCCGTTCCATGGCAACTCAGCTGCTGGCGAAGTTCGAGGAGAACGCGCCACCGCCGTCGGCCGGGCTCAAGAGACAGGTGAGGAGAGGCTTCTGGGAAGGGGGCGGGGCCTACAGGTGTGCCACGCTTGCCTCTCGCCGTGACCAGACCGAACCGGGTGCATTTTGGCCCAATATACTGCGTGTCACACAGCTCCTCCTTGTGGTTCGTTTCGGAAGCAGCTGTGCCCTTTTCCCTGGACTTTTCTGTACAGAGTGAACTGGTTTTCTGACATTGAGTGTGTGATTTTAACTTTCTCAGCATTTTCTAAAGATGTCACGGATCATGATGTCAATTTGGGGTTATGCAATACGAGCCTTATATAAACCATTTGGGGTTTTCTGTGTGTGTGTGTGTGTGTGTGTGTGTGTGTTCCCTTCTTTCTTTCTTACCCTCAGCATTGATCCATGCTCACCACTCTATCACTGTCATCAAATACAGCAATGGAAGTTGTGTGGGTGTGATCTCTTCTCTAATGCAGTTCACATCTTCACGTGTATATGTGTGTGTGTGTGTGTGTGTGTGTGTGTGTGTGTGCGCATATATTTTAAAAATAATTCTTAGAATTTTCAAGTTTTAATCTCTTTTATCATATGAATTTCATTGATTTTATATATGCAAGACATGCATGCAAAACCCTGTCTGTCATATTTCTTATTTCTCATCTTTTACATCTGAAAATTGTAAAAATAATTTTATTATTTTATGATTGCATGCGATTTCTTATTGAATTTGACTGATGTGCATGTGTAATTCCTCTGCATGCGGATCACGTTTTATACCCATTTCTCCTTCTTTTCTCTCCCTTTCTCCCTTTGACCTTGTTTTGGACGCATGCTCTGGTCCGCTCGTACCTGATGATGGTCACAGGGGGATTCTCTGCCCAATCTGGACCTCCTCCTCCTGTCCCCTTCCCCGCCCCCCGCTCCCGCTCCTCCTCCCCGAAAGGAGCCGGTGCGACTGGCCCCTGTTCCGGCGTGGAGACAGGTAAAGAGTGGGAACCCTGGTTCAGCGCTCGCGGTCCTCGAATCTGGGAGATCTTTAGCTGTAGACTGAGGGTGAAATATAATGAGTGACATATAATGACCAACTTTTATCATTTATATCCGCATTTTGAGTAAGATTGGGTTTAAAGAAATCATTTATATCTGCATTTTGAGAGGTTTAAAGAGAAAAATCACACTCGGACCAGTATGCTTTTCCCAAGCGTTACTTTGCTGCTCTTGGTGATTTACACAATGGCCTTCGTCTCCAGACACAGAGGGTACCTGTTCTCATTATGCTCCTGTTCTCTATAAAGCCGGACTAACACCAATCTCAATCAGTCCGACTAAATCGCTTTAAAAAATATATACATAGTGCAGGATTTATGTGCATAAACTACGGTACGGTCCGAAACTGATGCAACATGAACACGTCGGAAAAAGAAGAACTCACGTCGGTGCTGCACCCAAAAAATTCCAAAAAGAGGCGGCAGCGCGTATTGATACACTTTAGTGATTAAGAAAGGGGGAAATTCGTTTGATTAACTGCTATAAATATAGCGATTCTCCCTGTTGCGGTTACGATAGGTGGAGGGCGAATTAGTGCTCGTACGTACATTTATTCGTCCGCACTCGAGGAGTTATTGCACAAGTGAAAAACCACCAAAAAATGACATCAAGGCCGTTAAAATGTGAATGTTTGTTTAGGAATCTGTCCATATTTTGCGTGTGAGAGTGAGCGAGCGTAACTCCTTGCTCCTGTCTGGCCCCTCCCCCTTGTATTTGGCCCCTCCCCGTAAAACCCTCCAGAGGCGAACTCAGCTTCAACAGCAGATGAGCTTGCGCTATAAGGAAAGGGTCAAAGGTCAGACACTGCCCAGCAGAATGGAGCAGGTATGCCAGTTTATGGGCCCGCCCTGCCAACCCCGCCCCTTCACCACCATCAGACCTGAGTCGTGTTCTCATTTCACACTATATTAGTACATCAGTATAGTTCTTTTTCATGAAATAAAAATTAAATTGGGGTCTCCAGAGACTCCCAGTGTTCATTTTCATCTTTTACTCCCGTCTTCGTTTGACTCAGGTCTTCTGGCCAAAACCCCCCTGTTCCCTGCAGGACTGTCCATCTGTTCTCACCGTACCCCGTCTGACCAGTCAGTTCTGTTCCAAGTGCCACGCCCTCACATTTGTCTGTGCTTGTGTTTTTGTTCAAAGATTTACACATTTGCAGAAAACACAATAGCACGTAAAAATGTCATTTTAAACTGTCTAATAATAGAAGCAGTACGGTGGGATTGAGGATTTTATACCAGAAGAAATGAGGCGATGGTATAAACTTGTAGGAATAAAAAAAGATCTGTCCAGCATTGGGAACATTTTTATCTCATTTCTTTATTTTAAAATTTCCCAGCGTGTCCAGCAGGATGATTTCTTCAGATGTGGACTCTCCTCGTCCTGTTTCCCTGGCTCCCAGTGTGTGTGTGTGTGTGTGTGTGTGTGTGTGTGTGTTCTGTAGAGCAGGTCTGTGGTCGTCTGTGTGTCCCTGACCTCTCTAGCTTGTGTTAACCTGCAGTACAGTAATACACAGATGTTGTGTGGTCCTGTACAAAGTGTGTGTGTGTGTGTGTGTGTGTGTGTGGGGGGGGGGGGGTGTATCTCTACTGAAGGGGTTACTGATATTGATCCCTCTACCATAGAGAGGTTGGTCTAGGAAGGGGTGTGTGTGATGAAAGTGACCATATAGAGTGAATTTGGAGTGTGTTTGAGATCTCAGTTCTCTGTGTGTGTGTGTGTGTGTGTGTGTGTGTGTGTGTGTGTGTGTGTGTGTGTGTGTGGACTGATGAGAAAGTGACCATATAGAGTGTGTTTGAGATCCAGGATCTCAGTTCTCTGTGTGTGTGTCTGTAGGCCAGCAGGAGTAGTGAAGGCTCCAGGAGCTGCCCTAAGAAAACCATTCTGCTCTCACCTTCCTCCCTCTCACCATCCTCATCTTCACTCTCTCTGCATACACAGGTGACTCTCCACGCCAGTGGCTCTCTGACCTCTTTTCTGCTTTGATGACCCCTATCTGTTCCGCCTGCATGTTTGGTTGGGCAGCGTGAGCTGAAGATTATGAGTCTGTTTACTCGGCGTGGCACAGATGCGGTGGTGATCGTGAAATGAGCTGATTCCTGGTGTTCAGCACGCCCCCTTGTGGTCTCCCGAGGGGTTTATTCCAGTAAACCTGAGGCTGTAGGGCCTGATAGGCGTCTGTGTTCAGTGCATGGATCTTTGGACCTGTGCACGTTGGTGTGGTGCTCAGTGGTTGACGTGACCTCGCGCCTCTCGACAGGAGTCAGGGTCTGATGCTCTGGAGCTCCTGGAGCCTCTTCAGCTTCATGTCCAGAAGAGAACGGACAACCATTGGCCCCAAGCACCTCAGGTGATGCCCACACCAAGTTAACTAGCAACTCTAGTTATTCAGGCTCATGAAAGGCGGGGTTTAAGAAGGACTCATGAACTTTCATTCTGATCTTTACCGGTCTGTCAATCCAGATTTTAACACCTTCTGTCCTTCCCACCTCCTCTCTCTCTCCCTCCCTTGCTCACACACTCTCCTTCTTTTTCTCTCGCTTGTTCGCGGGGGGCTCTCATCCCTCCTTTTTTCTCTCTCTAGATCTCCCTCTCTAACTCTCCTTCTTTCTGTCTCTCTCTGCTTCTCTGTCTTTGTCCCTCTCCTTCTCTCTCTCTCGCTCTCCCTTCCTTATCTCTCTCTCCCTTCTTCTTCTCTCTCCCTCTCATTACTTCTCTCTCTCTGTCTCTCTCTGTCCCTCTCCTTCTTCTCTCGTCCTCTCCTTCTTCTTCTCTCTATCTCCCTCTCCTCTCTCTCTCTCCTCTCTCCTCTCCTCTCCTCTCTCTCTTGTCCCTCTCCTTCTCTCTCTCTGTCCCTCTCTGTCTCTCTCCTTCTCCGTCTCTCGCTCCCCTCTCCTCTCTCTCCTGTCTCTCCCTGTCTCTTGCTCTCGTCCATTGGAGACGTTGGAAAAGCCGTCCAGTTTGTTTATGGATCAGTGGTTTGAGAGACACCTGTCCGCCCCTCCCTCTCCCAGACAGGTAGCCGTGCTGGACCCCTCCTGAAGGTCCAGGCCGGGCCGGAGTTATTATTACACCTCAGTTCCTCCGTCAGTTTAAACTCCCACAATGCCCCTCTCTGCAGGAGAGCGAAGTTTTACCCCTCGATGACCAGGCGATTCTGCACATCCCCAGCGTTCAGGAGAGAGCCCAGCACCTGGCCTCTCGCTTTAGGGACACGCCGGCCACGCCCAAGGTGACCCACATGTCCTCAGGCGGGGGGGGGGTCTCTCCAACAATAAATCACTTTTTACTCACGTGTGCAGGCCAAGTTTTTTTTTGACATTTTTTTTTGACCACGCATACCGATTCGCCGTGTTAACCGGCCTTTAGTTAATTAGTACGAGCGGCCTTGGTTTAGAAGCGAGAACGGTATCCATGGATATTTAATCATGTGGTTAACTGGTGATGGGTTAAATTTCACTGTGTGCACCGTGTGCTGTGCACTTTCTCACTTCTTTGCTGCATTCGCTGCTCGTTTCACGACGTTCCCGTTCTTTTCTCCTCCTGCTCTCTCTCTCTCTCTCTCTCTCTCTCTCTTCCAAGAAAAAGCCGTCGCGCCTCTTTGTTGAACGGTGGCACCTGAGTCAGCAGGGGCCCGCCTCCAGGCCCCTCCCACTCCCGAGCGAACGCCGACAGGTAGCCCGGGGTGCCTGGTGCACGTTGACCACGGTTGTCCTCTGTTTGCACGCGGGGCGGTGTGAAAAAGCCCCGTTGCATTGTGGGAAAGAGCCGCGGCCCATCGCAGCTTCCCATAACTCCCCCTTCTCCGGTTTTAATTCCGCCGTTAACAAGGGTCGGTCTGTGGTGCGCGGCTGCGGACGCTGCGTTTTTGTGTGGACGCACGTGATTTTGGGGTGCTGGCCCGTAGGGGCTTTATAAAACGTTGCTGTGTGTGTTCCCTCCCTCTGGTGTCGGCGCATGGTGTGGCGATGCGGGCGTTGCCAGGTCGGGAGTAAAACGCTCCGCCGAACATGCAGGGCCCGGGGGCGGAGCTGTACTTGCTGTGAGCTTTTTTTGAACACCCGTACCGTGTGGCGTGATCTGTAGTTAACAGCAAGTACATTTCCGCCGCTACCCTGACCCATTTACACGCTGACTCACTAATCGGCATATCCCATCATGCCTTGCGGTGTCATCAGGTGTCCCTTTCTAACTCTGCCGCGTGCCGCTTTTGTTCTTTTCCTCACTTTCGTCTCCTTCTCCACGTCTGCTGCTAGCGCTATGTAAAGATGTACACGGGGGGCGTGAGCTTGTTGGCCGAGCAGATAGCCAATCAGCTGCGGCCCCAGGAGGACCCCAGGGTTCCTGCGGAAAGGAGGGACTGGGTAAGGACGAGTGCTGCAGTAGGACCTAGTTTAGCGTTTAGAAGAGTCACCCCCGACCCCTCGGGCTCCGCTGGTGTTCAACTTTGACCTTCTGCCTGCAGAAGAATCTGTGTGTGTGTGTGTGTGTGTGTGTGTGTGTGTCACATGCTGTTTGGAGGCTTTGTTTTGACAGTGATGGAATGATATTCCCAATGGCCATTAAAACAATATTCACAATGTTCTGGTTCATAAAACGAGATGTTTGTGCTGAACTCGAACCCGCATTATTAGCAAATTCTGCCTGTTTTGTAATAAATTGTTTGCTCAGTGTATTACCAGCGAAGCCCTACACATTGTGATTTATTAATAAACGGGATTTCTGCTCTGGCACCTTGTACATCATACCGTAACCTAACCGATATATTTATTCCAAACAACGTGGGTGTCCCTCTTTGCTCCGGTCCAGGGTTCCCTGCGGAAGGAGTTCCCCCAGAACATCGGCGGCAGCGACGTCTGCTTCTTCTGCCGCAAGCGCGTGTACGTGATGGAGCGCCTCAGCGCGGAGGGCAAGTTCTTCCACCGCAGCTGCTTCAAGTGCGACCACTGCGGCACCACGCTGCGCCTGTCCTCGTACGCCTTCGACGTGGAGGATGGTACGCGCTCCACCATGCCCACAATGCACCGGCGCAGTCCACATGCAGGGCTCACACGGCCAGTAAAAAACCCGGGAATTTCCCAGACCTTCACGTTTTGGAATAAGTCATTGAAATCTGATCTACGCAGAACGTCCCGGACCCCGTTTCTAAAGTAAATTCCAGCTGATGATCTACGCCGGAACACGACGGCGCCATTAAATTGTCGTTTAAGTTCAGATTTTTTTCAGGCTTGTCAGAAGTTCAGTTGAACAATATTTTGGTGAATTCGACTTTGTGATATTTTTAGTTTTTATGAGCTTGGGGATGTCAAAGAAATTTAAATTTGGAGTAATAGAAAAGTCATGGAAAGCTTTCACTTGTGCTTTGTGGGCTTCTGGTTATAAATATTGGATCTGAAATCCAGCATTTCTACGATTTGTAGATTTGCGTATTTGTGCTTTTTGCTTGACAACTTTTAGGCTCCCGTATTTGTTTTTACAGAAATGAATGAGAAGGATCATGCATCACTAGCAGTAATTATCATGACTGGTTTTACTTTGTATGAGTTATATACAAATGTCCTGTTTATACTCGCCACTACATTTTATTTTATATGATCTTTCATACGTTGAGACCACGGCTATACGTCTACTGGCACACGTTGTGTGGCCCCGGACCTGCTCACTGGTCCTGTTAATATTTTGTTCAGGACATTTGGACAGTTTTGATGTTTTGAAGTGTTGGACCTGCTGACTTGTCCGTTTTATCTCTGGGCTGTTGGCCTGAGTCGCCCTTTGTGTTGGCACACAGAGGAGCATTGTGGCGCGCGGCAGCACACACACACACACACACACACACACACACACACACACACACACACACACACACACACACACACACACACACACACCGCAGCCTGCCCACGGGCCGCCACTGGGGACGGAGGGGCGGGGCGCGCCGTTATTTATGTCGTGGACGTGAGAGTGATCTCTGCCGCTCGCTCCGCAGGGAAGTTCTACTGCAAGCCGCACTACTGTTACCGCGTGTCGGGACAGGCCCAGAGGAAGAGACCGGCACCCACCGCCGCTGCGCCGAGGACCGAGGTACCTGCGTGCATGCGTCCGCAAAAAACCCCCAGAATTTACGCTGCCGTGCGCACCATGACACGAGTGTCTGTGTATGGGTGAATGAATATGAATATAAGAGTCCCATCACCTCCGCAGGAGAACCAGGCCGCCTCGGCGGCCTCCAGCACCGTGGACTCGGCCGGCCGCACCCCCGCAGCGGCGGCCCCGGCGGAGCGCCGGCCCTCAGGTACCCCTCTCTCCTCTCTCGGGGCGGTTCTGGGGCGGTGCCGCGGGGTGGGCGGCTCCCTGCGCTCGCTGCGTCGCGCGGTGGCCCGGACCTGCCACCAGGTGGTGCTGCGCCCCTTAGACTCGCCCTTCCTGTTCGCCTACTGTCTCTACCTGCTCTCCTGCTTCACCCTCAAGCTCCTGCTCAGCCTGTTCTAGGACGCTGACAAACCAGAGACACTTTGGCATCAAGCTCCTCCCCTTTTTCCTCTAACCTGCTGAAACACTACAGACCTGTGAAACCCTAATGTACAAATGATGCATCTTCCTGTTGTCTGTTGAAATGAAACCATTCAGGCAAAAGATGTAAAAATTCCCAAATTCTAGTGGCACGGCATTCCAGGCCTGCTGTTCTTAAGGCGGCCAGCGGGGGGAAAACGATATAACTCGGCGTTAAACGTGATCTCTCTTGCCTGAATGTAGATCTTCTCTGCCTGTCTGCTTCTCTCTCCTCTTTTTTTTCCCCGATAGCTGCCTGTTTCAGTGCCTGTTATCTCTCCCTGTTCCTGCACTTTTATTCCTCCTTTTAATTTAGGCGTGTGCACCTCCTGTAACGTAGCGCCTGTGACATGGTGTCTTGTATGAGTGCGTGCAATTTTTTTTTTTTGTTTTAATTTTTTCTTTTGTAAGCTTTACCTTTTCCCCCCTCCTATCAGAGCAGCTCACTGCCTATAGAATTCAAATTCCGTGCCTGTGATTGGTCCTGAGCAAGGCTCACATGTTTTTTTGTTTTTTTTAAATTGGGGGTTTTCTGCATTTTCTGGACTCCCTCTCCATAGCTGCTATGTTTGCACTGCATTTGCGCTTTATGTAGTATATAATAAGCAATATAGCGTCAGTTATTAGGGTTATTAATAGGGACGTATTACACGGCTTCATTGACTAACCCTGGTTCCGATAAGCACTTTGTAGTGTAGACAGCTGATTCAGATCTATGATATTGTATAATATGGAGAGAATAGATTGCTTATGAATAATTAACGTTGTGCTTTAAGGGCGAGTCCATTGCCGGAGCGCGTAATCCATCACAGACTGCATGCTTTGGCCGGTTTTATTGCACGTCACATTTCCTACAGCTGACTGGGCACTCTCTTCACCTCATGGCAGCACATCATTGTCTTGCTTTGAAAAATATGAACTTTAATCTGAAACAATGATTGGTTTGGGTTTGGTGAACACTGTGGTGCGGGATTTTTATCTTATTTGCATACGATGCATTTTTTTTTTTTTTTTTTTTTTTTTTTTTTTTTTTTACACATTCTTCATCACCTCACAAGTCATCGACCTGTAGCTAAATTCATGATTCCTGGTCCGATTTGATTCCGGTTGCTTCATAGGATGGGAAAAAGGGAAAGTAAAGTGTGAGACGGCTTTCCTGTCAATCTGAATAATAATCAAATCTAATCATCAGATTAATTCTATTCATTATTATGTGTGTGAACTGCTGTAGGACGACGCTAAATAAAACTGAAGGAGACGCCACAGTCTGTGTGTTGGTCAGTTTCTCTGTACGGCCTTTTATTTATTTATTTATTTTTTAGTCCGATTATTATAGTATGTAGATGACAATATATGCTATATAAATAGTTTAATCATCTATATCTAGACCATCATTTATAATCACACAGTCCACGGGAATGAAATGCATACAGCACACCTGTCTAAAGAAAATGGATTCATCCATTACTAATACAGATGAATTAGAATGTAGTTGTGTGGTTGTGTTCTTTTGTAGACTGAAGATCCTTATTTCCTTTTGATCGGATGATCACAGAGATTCATTCTAGGTCGATGTAGAGACGCGGCAGCGGCGTTTTCTCGCGTGTAACGGGCACCAGGCCTGGCTTCAACCACTACAGAAATGGAGTAGCAACATCTGCACCTCCTCAGCTGACCATGGTGTGATTTGAGTGTGTGGATGGTGCAGCTCTGGACATTACTTTTGGTTAGATGATGATGATGATGGTGGTGGTGATGCAGTGATACCACTTTAGTAGTCTGAGAGGTCGAGATGATAAAATAAATTTCAACAAGACAATGATCCTGATGCCAAAAGGTTCAACACCGACAGGGTGAGTGGCCCAGTCAGTCCTGATCTTACTCCAGTAAAGCTGGAGCTGGGATTGCAGCATGAGGCGCAGTCGCTCGACTCTCCTCCGTTCTCAGCCCGGCCCTGTTCTCCCCCCTCAGCGCCGGAGCTCAACGGCACGGCCGAGCCCAGCGTCGCCAAGCGGCTGAGGGGGACGCCCGAGCGCATCGAGCTGGAGAACTACCGCCTGTCCCTGCAGAGGGAGGAGGAGCTGGAGGAGGTTCCGGAGGAGACGCTGGCCGAGCACAACCTCAGCAGCGTGCTGGACAAGGCCACGGACATCGGGGACGGCTCCAGGTCGGCGTCTCTCCTGTCCAGGGCTTCGCCTTACTATTGGAGAAATACTGGTGTATAGGGATGTTCTGATATATCGTCATGCATCTATATTTATTCAATATTTGCATTATTCACTCATTATGCATTAAGAAGAAAGTGAAGTGATAGTCACATGTGATACACAGCAGCACAGCACACGGTGCACACAGTGAAATTTGTCCTCTGCATTTATCCCATCACCCTGAGTGAGCAGTGGGCACCATGACCGGCGCCCGGGGAGCAGTGTGTGGGGACGGTGCTTTGCTCAGTGGTACCTTGGCGGGTCGGGATTCGAACCGGCAACCTTCTGATTACAGGGCCACTTTCTTAACCGCTAGGCCACCACTGTTATGGATGGTATTTGCCTATTAGGCAAGATGCCTATAAACCAGAAAACCACTAAGACCCAGGTTCAAACCCCACTTACTACCATCGTGTCCCTGAGCAAGACACTTAACCCCAGTGTCCCCAGGGTGGTCTGTCCCTGTAACTACTGACTGTAAGTCGCTCTGGATAAGGGCGTCTGGTAAATATATAAAAATAAATAAATGTGTGAAAAATTCAGATTTAAATTGGAAACATAATATGGATCCAATCCAGTTTTCAGTTGCTTCATTCCTCTGTAAAGTAGAAATATGGGAAAAATGATTAATTTGAGGTAATTAGCGTGTTGTGCTTGGGCTTTGCAGCAGCTCGGAGTCCGACATGGAAGAGGAGGATGAGGAGGAAGAACAGCAACCTGGACCCTCTGATCCCTGGAAAGGGGCATCAGAGCACCGTGTTAACTTGAACGCTGATCCTGGACGATCGGCTGAGGGAGGAGAGGCGGTCCAAGCTGGAGCTGGAGCCAGATGTGGACTGGATGGAGAAATGGAGGAGGAGGAAGATGAGGAGGATGAAGATGAGGAAGAGGAGGAAGAATCAAGTGATGGTAAAGTGTACCATCTTTTCTGTGGATTATTTTAATACCAGTCATATAGGACTTGGGGCGGGAACAAATCTGAACCTGAACGCACAAGAAATAATTGTAAGACGACAGGGAAACTTTTTGAACGTTGCTAAATGCAATTCAGTCTTGTGCTGAAAATGGCCAAAAATATGAGCCGCAGCCTCTGCTGGCCTTCGGTGTGCCGCCGTCCTCTTATTGTCGATACCGCGTCTCTTCTGCATTCCCTAAACGAGACAAACGTGTGTATCGCCCCGCTGTTCTTCCTCCTGTTCTGTCATTACTGTCCATCATCATCTCTCTGTACCTGTGTGTGTGTTTCACCATTTCCATGTTCCTGCTGTGTTTGGTGTGTGTTACTTGTCTCTTGTGTGTGTGTGTGTGTGTGGGTGCCTCAGAGGGAGATTATTACCCGTGGCAGCAGGAGCTGCAGGGCGGCCTGTGGCTGCACTCTCTGGCTGATGAAGAGGATTCTGGGACGTTTAAAGGTAGCTCTGGCCAGGCTCTCCGAGCCTCCTAACCCGGCTGAGCTGGAGTTGCCACCATTCTTTAACCCTGGGGCTGTGGAGCGCTGAGACGTGTGTGTGTGTGTGTGTGTGTGTGTGTGTCGGCGTTTGGCTTGTCACGTTGTTTAACCTGAGTTGGTTTGACGTTTCCGTCCCTCCCTTTAATTTCACAGCAGTGTGCCGCTCCCGATACCTCAGTGCTTGAGCTGTGATGGTTTTATTTGGGATTTTTTTTTTTTTTTTTTTTCTTTTTTTTATGTTTGAAAAAAAAATATTCTGCATGTTTGGACAGATTACAATTGTAATTGAATTGTATACACTTAATTTTATTTTTATTTGTATTATTCCAGCTACACACAGGATGCAGAAAGCCCTCCCCCCCATATCCAATATTGTATAGTAAATCAAACAAGCCTAGTCTTAGAGATCCTAACGTTGGAGCAAAAATCGGATTATTATATTATATTGTAGATCCGCTTGGCATTAGCGGGAGCGCGTACAGTATGCGTATGCATCCGTTGTGCAGCCGGCCTGAATACTAACACCTAGAGAGAGTCCGGAATTACGAGTTAATGCGTGAGTCATAATTAATGTGCTTTCCACACGAATGCATGTGGCCCTGTCTCCTGATGAAGATGCTTTTACTCTCATTTTGCTGAAGTATTTCCCCTCTTCTCTTTTCTCACCTTGTTCCTTTCATTCACTTCCACCTCATTTTTCCAAAAAAAAAAACACATCATGTCATCAACAAAATCCCATCATTTATAAACCTGTGCAAAAATCTCCACATTTACCACGAACCAATCCACCCCAGCCGGGAACCTCCGAGTCCAGCAGGCCCTGCAGCCGATAGACCCAGCGGGTGTGGTGGTGGGCGTGTCCTGGCAGGGCGGTCAGGAAAACCCCTCAGCGTCCGCCTCCCTGCAAACCCCGCCCTCGTGCTCCACAGGTAACGGGCTTGCAGAAGACCCCAGATGACATGGCCAGCGCCCATGTGTGGTTAACCTAGACGAGGTCGTTCGTAGCCGTTTGTCCAGCCCATCTGCTCTTCATGTCATTTTTATTTCTTTCATGGTCCCGTTTTAATCTCCTCGAACATGTTGGTCTGTTTTTCTCCTCCCGTGTAATTTTATCTGTTGGTTTTAATCATTGTCGTGTCATGTTGCCTGTATCCCAGTCTGATCATTTCCCACCCTATACTCTCACCCTTTCTGTTTCTGTTTATGTGTGTATGTGCGTGTCCGTGTGTTTAGCCCCTCTCCGTACATCCACAAAACACGAGGCAGTGAGGGCGTGGTTGGACTCGCTGTCAGGAGGTAGAGCTGTGTGTGTGTGTGTGTGTGTGTGTGTGTTGGCTGTCCACTCTTACATAAAGCATGGGCAAACACTCATTCCGACATACACACTATACTCACCTGCATGCTGCATCAACATACACACACACACACACACGGCTCTGTTGGCTGTGCTGGCTGAAATCTGGTTCTCTGTTCCACGTCTTCACATACAAACTCATGGGTTAAATGCAGAGGACAAATTTCACTGTGTGCACCGTGTGCTGTGCTGTGTATCACAAGTGACAATCACTTCAGCCTGTCATGGTGCCCACTGCTCACCAAGGGTGACTGTTAAATACAGAGGACGCGTTTCACATGTGCTGTGCTGCAGTGTTTCACAGTGACGATCACTTCACTTTATAGCGAGTAGATATCTGTCCATCTGAAATCATATCACCTATAAAAATGCACAGTGAATGTGTAGGTCTTTGTTCCCCAGCCCGGGGATTTATTATAAATTTCAAAGTGCAAGTGATCCCCGGTCCAGAAAAATCCACCCCATGTCTTTATTGCAGCCGCAGTGGAATGTCTGGGGCAGATAAGGGGAAAGACTGAGCCCACTGTCATTTTTGGCCTTTGGACATCACAGTGAAAGCTTGTAAAGCCTCAGAGGTCTCCGGCCGCAGTTAACATTCTGCTGTTATGCAATTTCTACTAATCGCTTCAAGCCAGCAGGCAAAACCTGGCTTCTCGTGGTCTCGGAAGATGTAAATCAACTGTTCTGGTGGGAGGAAAAACAAAATGTAGACACCCCCCCCTTTTTTTTTTTTTTTTTTCTTCACCCTAGAATTGTCTTACACAACACATTTTGTTTATTGCTGTTTTCCTGCAAATTTCCATCTGGTTTCTGCTGCTGAATCCAGACCTCGTCCATTTTGCCTTGCATGCATGCACCATCTAATGCTATATTTACATTGTTTTATTGGAGTTTTGGATTAACAGCATTTGCACTTTTTTTTTTTATGTCTCTTTATTCTTCCGTTAATTTAGATGCCGTTTTTCTGTTCATCTTATAGAGTTTCTTTCCTGTTGTGTTTGCTGTAACTCAAAAAAACTCAAAACTCCTTCGTTTCATACGAACCCAGCCAGATTCATTTCTCCATTCTTGTTTTAGACAAGGAGTTTAGGGATCAGTGAAGTTTGCATGCTCCTCTTCATTCCTTTTCTGACCTCGTTTCTTCTTTCTGTGACCTCAGAGCCATGTGGAGAGGAAGAGGATCCCGAGGCAGAAGCCGGGAGTCCAAATATGGGGCCCGGAACTGAGCTGGACGAAGGTGAACTCCACATTCATTTATGGCATTTATCAAATGCCCTTATCCAGAGCGACTTAGTCATTAGTTACAGGGACAGTCCTCCCCTGGGGACACTCAGGGTTAAGGGTCTTGCTCAGGGACACGATGGTAGTAAGTGGGGTTTGAACCTGGGTCTTCTGGTTCATAGGCGAGGCTCTTACATTCATGCTAGAGAAGTAGCCACTACTTATTTATTTGAGAAATTCACAAGCCTTGTTTTCTCAGATGACATCCCATCAGACGCAGAGGCTGAGGCTCAGCTACATCAGGGGCGGGGAGGGGACCTTCTGGTGGAGGAAAACAGCCACTCAGAAAGCTCGGACAGGGTCTCTAGCTTGGTTGCAGGTACGTGTGAAGAAATCATCTACAGTAATGGACTCTCGACAGTGTTAGTCACACAGACCCTGTGCTTCCTTTTCCACAGAACCATCATCAGACAGCCCCAAGCAGTTGATCGTGGATGTTGTGCTTTCACCAGTCCTTACGTCTGAAGCAGAACCGGAGGTGGAGATGCATTTGCTGTTGAAAATGTCTCCAGTAGATAGTTGCCAAAATGTATGTAAGAAGTAATTCTTCTATTTTGTTACTTATCTTTCAGATCTGCACTGAAACTCAGCGATTAAAGTCTCCTGGGGACCGTTTTTTCCCTGAACCTTTCTTGCTAGAAGATACCAAGCCTCTGAGCCCATCTCAAATCGTTGTAGCTCCTGGATCAGTGCTGTCTCCTGTCCTGAAATCTCCCCTTCCTATAGCATCTCCCATCCTTCTAACGCCTTCCACGTCAATAATGTCTCCTGTCCTGTTTCCTATGCCTGCAGTATCCACTCTTGCTTCACAGTCCCCGACTCCCATTGCGTCCCCTGTTCTCATGACTCCTGGTGTAACGTCGTCCCCAATTTGCTCTCCGCCTTTCACCCTGCCTGAGACGGTCTCATCTCCTGTGCAGTCCCAGCCATGTGCCTGTAGCCCCTCCAGTAACCCCCTTTCCCCCATCTGCTCCCAGCCTGCGCCCTGCCACGAGATGTCCTCACCCATTTCGTCCTCGTCTCCGGTCCGCACTCAGCCGGTTCCCGCAGTCGCCTCCACCCCGTTGCCAAAATCCACTGCGGACGAGAGCAACGCCTCACTGGAGGAGACCCCGGTGAAGAAGGCTGACATTATCGAGGAGTTCTGGCTCAAAAGTGCCGAGATTCGGAAAAGCCTTGGCCTCACTCCACTGGACCGGAGTAGACCTTTAGAGAAAAGCTCGATGTTGACGGCCAAGGTACCTACACCTGATCCTTCTTCCCCCAAATCCTACACACCAGAAGACACATCCGAGGACCTGAAGCCAACATTTACGGGACGATCAATCATCCGGCGGCTTAACATTACGGTGGAGGGTCAGGTAATCTCACCTGTGGAGCCCAAGAGTAACGACTCAGAGCGGAGGGACCTGAGTAGCAGTTCAGGGCTGGGCCTGAACGGCAGCATAGCCACCAGCCAGACAGCAGCCAGTGAAAGCTACAACACTTCTGACTCCACAATGCTCACCCCACCTTCCAGTCCGCCGCCGCCACCTCCACGGGGCGAGGAGCCGGCCACACTCAAGCACAAGAGGTACCAGGTGGCCTGGGACAAAGTGCCGGTGATGGACGACCTGGATGACCAGCCCAAACCCATCCCGACAAAGGCTGAACCCAAGAAACAGACGAGCCCTCCGATGTCCACCACTCAGGCTCCCATCCCGGCTCCAAGGACAATCACGGTGAACTCTTCAGTAGTCATGAGGCGAGAGGCAAAACCAAGACGTACCGAGGTGCGGAAGTCTTTTGCTGAGAGTGTAGAAGAGATTCCATTTGCTGATGACGTGGAGGACACCTACGACGAGCGGACTGCAGAAGCCGGCATGCAGAGTAGCCTCTACACGCCACCAACCAGCAAAGCATCCCGGGACCGACCGCCCCTCCACCTTGCCCTGTCCATGGAGAACGGGAAGCCCAACATCCCCAAACCGGGGAGGAGCCAACACTTCTCCCCAGAGGCCAAGGAGATTGCAGAGGAGAGGATAAGGGCGAGGGAGAAGTCTGTAAAGAGCCAGGCGCTGAAGGACGCCATGGCCAAACAACTCCGTAAGATGGAGTCCGACGTGCCGAAGGACACGTTCCACAAGACGAGAGAGTCAGACGGCCTAAAGGGAGCAGCCAAAGTTGCCTGGTCTGTCTCAGAGACAACGGTCAAGGATAAGAAACCTTCAGGTTCCCCCAAGATGACTGCGGTGAAGTCGCTGGAGTCCAAGAAACAACCAGAGACTCTCCCAGAACGTTTCTTTACGATGGCGGCCAACAAGAGCCTGGACAGCTCTGTGACGTCCTCCGAGAGCTCAAGCGGTGGCAAGAGCAAGAAGCGCTCCTCGCTCTTCTCCCCTCGCAAGAATAAGAAGGAGAAGAAAGCCAAGAATGAGAATCGGACGTCGGGGCCAGAAGAGACGCCGCCCAAACACAAATCCCTGTGGAAAGCAGTGTTTTCTGGTTACAAGAAGGACAAGAAGAAGAAAGAAGACAAGTCTTGTCCAAGCACACCTTCAAGCAGCACCACAGTGGACTCTGGGAAGAAGAAGACCTCGCCTCTGGGCAGATCTTCAGGTATAGGCATGAAGTGAAGGTTTGAACAGTTGCTTAGCGTTTGAGTTTTCTAACAGAAGCATGATCTTCCTCCTCTCAGATCTGCGAATGCGACGGAACATCAGTTTCTCAGAAGACTCAGACCTTTCATGCGACGATGTTCTGGAGCGTTCTTCTCAAAAGTCCAAGGCAGATGTAAGTTCATTTGTGTCCATGAATGCAGATTTGTTTGCAGTAAAGCACTTGCATGTACTTTAAATGAACTTTGCACTTTTTAGCGGCGAGTGGACTTGTTTGACCTAGTGTCTGACCTGAAAAAAGATGCTATGAAGGAGAAGGAGGAGCGAGAAAAGGAGAGGGAGAGGTTAAAAGAAAAAGAAAGGAGGAAAGAAAGAAAGAAAACAGTGCAGAAGGGAAATGAAGAGGAGGTATTTTACATGGGCATGGGACGAAGTTTTTGGGTTTGTGAGGAAATCACTAATTGCAAGATGAACAGGATTCATGTCTCATTTTGACTCAGTTTGTTTGAATGAGGCATTTGGCTTGAAAGCTAAAGTCAATCAATCCATTTAATTCTCTTTACCCAATAATAGTCCATTTTGATTGAGGTTTTGTACCATTAAATGTAATTTATTGGGATTACAGTGACCCCTTGCGGTTTGTTCCCATTCATTCAAAACCTTCAGCTTCTCCTGCCCATTATGTGTGCTGTACAAAAGTAGTTAGAAGTTAGAGACAGATGGCAAAAAAAAACAACCCTCACTACATGTACTGGTGGTCTATAGTGGAACCAGTTTTTGGACTTTTCTTGGCAGGAGCTCCACCCTAGTTAATTTGTCACCGTGGTAGCTAGCCGTGTGTCGTGTTTTAGTCCCGTTACATAGTTTGGATTCAACCTTTCTGCCTCCGTATCATGAGTTGAATGTGCAGTTGGAGCTCATTAACCCCAAATGTGTCTGTCTCATTAGATCTTGAATGAAGTGTGTTCTTGTTTGCTGTTTAATCAATAATGAATGAATTTGTAGAAATGACGTCGGGTTGGTTTGTTAATGTGTTAACCATTTAATTCATTAACCCATTTTAATCACATCATATCTGTTTGTTGTGTTTGTTCTCCATTGCCTTTGTTTTTTCTTTTTTCCCCAAGTCTGTTTATGTCCCTCACGCATTGGCGTTCAAGAGATCATATGCAACGAAGGTAGTGTGTGTTTCCCATTGGTCTGTTCATTTTGCGCATGCTCTGGTTCACTCACCGCTGTCTGAATAGCCGATGTTTTTCAGCTCTGCCCAATCACTAACAGTTTCCTGTTGACCCATGAACACCTCTCGCCACAGCGCCCCCTATCCCCTGGAGGCCATGCCTGACACACTTATTGCGCCTCTCTTGTCTATCGACTTTCTCCAGTATGGCCGCCGGGCTTCTGGTCACATGACCACATGCGTCGCCTCTGTTGGGTCAATTCGACCTGGTTTCTTGCCCGTCTGTCCCCAACATATTCTCTCTCGCCCTCTCTCTCTCCCCCTGCAGTCCTTGTCAGATCCAGAATGGTCAATCTAAAGAGGATGAGAATGAAATGTCCAGTTGCCCATTTTTACAGAAGGACAGTTGAAAGGAGACCAGCTAAATTTCATATGGATGGTTTAGTTCATTCTTTGTTTTATTGATCGTTATTCCTCTGCATTTGGTGTCCACCATATTCAGTGATTTATATACAGAAGCTTCTCTAGATAGAGCCGCTTGATTTGTAAATGCAAACTAGTAGTGAACAGCTAAACGGTTCAGAAATGTCTCATTTTAATGTTGGATCATCTTAACATCAGTATGATGCTGAACAGTAATCTATGTTTTTTTTAGCAACTATGAACCCCATTATGGAAATGAAATGAAGCTCTCTTGGAATGGTTTCTTTGTCTGAGTATGGCCAAGATGAATTACATTGGTAATATAGTCTTAGTTTTAGTTTTAGTCTAGTCTTTGTGTCCAGACTCATTTTGGTCTAGTCAAGATTCAGTTGGCTAAAAGTCTGAGCATTTTAGTCAGAATTACCCATGAATATTTTAGTAATCTAGTGAAGCCATCGGTGTGACCAGATGAAGGGAGACTGAAAACAGAAATAATAATGAGAAGAAATAACGTTTTAGTTTAGATTCTGTCATAAAGGTTCGTTGACTAAGATATTTCGTCATTAAAATTGTGACTGATGCTCCGGTAGTAAAGTGTTCTGTGGTTCTTTGGAGGTCGTATCTTGTGAAGAATCATTTGCAGAGTGGGCCGGTGGGCTTGAGCTGTACCTGCTGGTTGTTCTCAGTGTAGGTTCTTCTGTGCTGCTTTTTTCCCTGGAGCTCCTCCTCTTCCTGCGCGGGTTCTGCTGTCTCCCGCGACGTCTGTCTGAATGTCCGTCTTTTTCTGTAGAAGACGTACACGGAGGAGGAACTGAACGCAAAGCTGACCCGTCGCGTTCAGAAGGCGGCACGGCGCCAGGCCAAGCAGGAGGAGCTGAAGAGGCTGCACCGGGCCCAGGTGAGCAGCTCCAGGGGTCTAAAATAGAACCTGAACACGACCGGTCCCCCTTCTTGTTTGTCCGAACTTTTCATGCACCTCCTCAGATCATCCAGAGGCAGCTGGAGCAGGTGGAGGAGAAGCAGAGGCAGCTGGAGGAGAGGGGGGTTGCGGTGGAGAAAGCCCTACGAGGGGAAGCAGGTACTTTTCTTTTTTCATCTCGCCCCCCTGGGTTCCCCCTCAGATGTCCTCTGTTCCGGACTTCCTTTTAAAGCTCCGTCTGACAGGTTCAGTGCAGGCATGGACAAGTTTGTCCAAGTTTTGTCTGGAATTGGAACACTTGGAAGAGTTCTGTACCGTGCGCACTGCATTCCCAGGCCTGTACAGGAGATAAAACGGCCGCATTCATACGTCACTTCTTCACCTCCTTTTTTATTTGTGTCCGGTTGCACCTTTTGAAACCATAATCCCTCTATACTGCCCGTTATTCTCATATCAGCAAATAGTTTTAATATTTCTATAGTTTAAAGTGAATAGTGCCCAGGTAGGAGATGTTGCTGCACACGTCGGAGGCTAGCAGGATGGAAGCTTCCCTCGGCGTTCCATTCGCTTCAGCCGATGCACCGCGCGGGTGTGCATGACAAGGGACTATCACAGACTCTCAGTCAGAGGTGGACACCAAAATCTCCTCCCGTCTGGTGCTGACGACGCCGTCTGAGACGCGGCCCTCAGAACTAGGCGTGGCTCCGGGTTGAGACGTTTCATCACAAGATCAGGACCATCACTTTCTACTGAGCTGCGGGGATTATTCAGTGGAGCCGGCTCTTGCAGTTCAATGTTCTTTAGCTCCTTTTTGGATCACCTTAAAGAATGAGAAGAGCTTTAGTAGAATTATGGCCCTCCATTTTATCAGTAGATGACTCCATGATGAAGATGAGTTAGTTCGTTTTTACGTGCGTGAGCGAGAAGAAGGTTGAACAGCAGTTCTAATGCTGTGCACTCTTCCCTGCCATGAGGAAAGCAGTGAGGAGATGATGATTGTGCAGATCATCTTCCGCCGTGAGGCTTTAGAGGTTTGTGAAAATAATGGACAAGCAGCACAATATAAAGTTAGATCCATAAATCCAGCTCAGGGGTGAAATGGATAAATAACTCGGCCCTTCTATCCCAGTGGCTGCCATTCTGTCCCCTGCACGCTGCACCACCACGCTGGGAATGTCATGTAAACTCCCCCTTACCGTGGTAATCAATTTCAAACTCTCGTCATGTCGCACATAAGAAACGGGCATCGTCACCGGCCCTTTCGGAAGGCTTCCGATAAAACATTCCCATTTTAGACGTGGCCCCGCCCCTGTCCAGCCCCTCTGCCATTGGTCGCGTGCCTTGACTGTATGATGATGCCCTGTTTAACCTCTCTGCTCCTCTACTTTCTTAAAGGCTTGTATAAGGGTTCTAATGTTAGTCCCAAACAGCATAAACGAAGATCAGGTACTGCAGCCCTCAGCAGCTCCTCCCCCTCCGTAACGCCGCACCCGTTTCCTTTACGTCCCGCCCCCCCCCCCTTTTTTTTTACCATTTCCGTGTGGAAGCAGCGACTCATCATCTCAGTGGCCATCGCTTTCTCTCCTCGTTCCTCCCAGCTGCATGCCAGTCAGACTGAAAGAGTTCGCGTGTGCTTTCAACATAGATTTCTGTGTGTGCAAACTGGGTAAAATTAACAGCTCTCACTCACACACACACACACACACTCACTCACTCACTCACTCACTCACGCTCGCAGACAGTGCACATCTGTACAGTAAATCTATGTGCCCATGCTCATTGCGGGTCATACTGTTTGTAATGTACTGCACATCACGCTCATTTCGAGTGTGTGAGTGTGTGTGTGCGTGCCTCCTCATGCATGGGTGTGTATTTTCTGTGCTGGTGGGGTCTGTGTGTGTGTGTGTGTGTGTGTGTGTGTGTTTTTATTTATAATAAATCTCTAATATATATCCCTGTTGTAGACTATTGGGGAGAGTCTCATTACAGTGAGATCCTGGACTTGCATCTGGGCGGTATGTATTTCAAACCTGTCGCTTCTAACCGACTCATCGCTAACCGCTAACCCCCCCCCCTGTGTCCCCCCCCCCTGTGGCGACTGTGACCTCTGCCCCCCCCTCCCTCCCTCCATCCTTAATTAACCTGCCGTAATTAATTCTGACCCGGTCTAACCCACCCACATCTTAATTAGTCACACACAGAGAAACACAGAGAAATACACACTATAACATCATAGACACGAACACACACACACTCACACTCACTCTAAACTTTCTAATAGCCAAAGCCCCCCTTACTGCTTGACCCCCCTGTTTATGCTGAAACTTCCCTCTGGAGCTCTGATGATCCCATACCTGCTCAGTTGCATTCAGTCCTGTGTGTCTGTGTGTGTGTCTAGGTAGTGTGTAGTGTGGTGCTGTGTGTGCAGTGTCCATCTGCCATGGTCCAGCCATGGTCAGGAGATAGCGTGGAGTTCCGCCACTCCGATCCCGTCCGGGTCGGAATTTTTATTATTTTTTTTATTAAACTTATTTGACACATTTTTTTCTGCTTGAGGAGCGTTTTCTCGATCGGGAATGTGTGTTTGAGCACCGCGAAGACCAACAGGGGGCGCTAATGTTCCGTGTGCGAAGCGGGTGCTTTCGGAACATTGCGAGTTACGAGACCCTCTCTAAACCCACTGGCCTTCTGTGATAGTCCCTTGGGGCGATTACCCACAATTCCATGCTCACCTCATTCTATTCACCCTCAAGTCTGTCGCACCTGCTCCATTCTCCTGTCCATCCTGGTCACTGCGTCCCCGCTGTCCTTCCTGACTTTTATTTTCATTATTATTCAAATTTTTATTATTTTTTTTAATAATCACTCATTTCTCATTTGTGCTTTTGGTCTGAGGGGGGCTGTTTACTGCTGACACTGTTTTCTTCTTCTTCTTCATCTTCTTCTTCTTCTTCTTTCTTCCTCCCTAGGTGTTTGCACATTGATTGCAGGATTTTAATTTACATTTCAAAGCTCAGGCCACAAACAGCGCAGCCAAGAAACCGTTATTATTTTACCACCAAAGACCCACATTTCACCCCGTTAAATGGGCAGATTTGGGACGCAGGCTGGATGTGATGATGCCTTTTTAATACTGTTCGATTTGAATAATATTATTTTCATCATTATGTCTGCTGGCCATAGGACAGGATGAAAGAGCGATTCTCTTTTTTTCTTATTTATTTAAATGAAGTCCCTGCATCCTGTCTCTCTTTCTCTCTCACACACACACACACACACCTTTCTCTTGCTGCTTTCAGTTGCTCTCCCCATTAGTGTTCTCTCGCTTTTTTTTTTTTTTTTTTTCTCCTCACTGTTTTTTCTTCCTCATCTCTCCCCTCCCTCACTCTGCTCCTCTTCCTCCACCCCCTCCTCGCTCTCTTCCCTCACTATCTTGTGGAAGTTGAGTCCTCTGTCAGGAGTCCTCGCCGAAGACCCCTGTCCTTCTGTCCCTGCTGTTCCCCTGCAGGTAACGTAACCTCCGCTCACCTGGGGTTTCCACGGTAACCGTGACCTCGCGGCCCCTCGGGATGTGCCTGATCGGTGCTCTGTGGCATTTACTCGCCCGCTGCAAAATTACAGTCCACACACACACACACACACACACACACACACACGTCAGGAAAAAATCCACCTCGGAAGCTGGAGATTCATTAGGAGAAGGTGACTGCGTGGGGAGAAGACCATTTCAGTTTATGCAGATGAGCTGCCAATCAGAACAGCGCAAACATTCCAACAGGAACAGCAGCAGATTTCTTTTTACACCGCTAACTGGCCGAACAGAATTGTAATTTTATTGACCCTATAGATTTTATTTAGAGCCGTGGTCATTTGGAACTAAACTGTCCTAATATCGAACAAAAACGAGATGCCGACGCATGATAAGAGGGTGACAACGCAGTTTTTGCTTACATCGCGCTCTTTTTTGCCTTCGCCTCATTGGTCAGCAGGTATTAAAGTGACCGCTCCGTTCCCCAGAACTGGAAAAAAAGCTGTGAAACTGGGGAAAAAAAAAAAAAAAATGGTACGAACCTGGAACAAAAGCCTCGAAAATAAAAATAAAAAAATAAATAAAAACAGCGAAACTGGGAGAAAAAAGCTAGAGATTAAAAAAAAAAAAAAAAGCCATGAAACAAAAAAGAAAACAGAAAGCAGCTAAACTGAGAAAAAAAATTAATTCCGCAAAACTGGAATTAACAATTAAAGTCTCACATGCAGCTTTCCAACTTTTGTTTTTCTCGTTTCAATATTAGGACAGTTTTGTTTCTAGTTTTTGCCATAACTGTGATCATTTAAAAGCTGCTGCTGCTGGACAACAGGAGTGATGACTGTTGGTTCTGTACGGATGAGGACGTTCCGCTGTACTGAACGATTAGTGACGTGTTCCGCGCCGCCGCTGTAGTTTTGGTTCTCCGGTTCCGTTGTGGTTTTCATCAGATGCATGTTCGCCCTCTGGGATACGTCGCCTCTGATCCGCTGCACTGTCACTCGTCCCTTGCTGGGTCTGACACCATGAAGTCCCTCGAAATAACACTTTTGCTGTGTGTGTGTGTGTGTGTGTGTGTTAACACACATCGTGGATTAATATGCTTACGTGTATTTGAAGGTTTGGTTGTGGTGGTGATGTTTGTACTTTCTGTATTGTGTTCTGGGTGACGGAGGAGGCCGAGAAGGTGTCGGTGTCAGTCTGGCTCCTCCCCTTCTCTTCTTTCATTTCTCTTCATGGACCTACATGGTAACCATGGTAACTGGGGGGGTTAGGGTTTTATTTTGGGCAAAAGCCGCCACAGCAGAAGAACAGTTCATAAGTTCGTCTTCCTGTTCTAACTTCAGACAAGAAATCTCATCTTGGTCACTCCCGTCCCTCTCTGTCGCTCTGATGCTCCATCACACGATTCTCGCTCTTTGCTCTCTCTCTCTGTCTGGATGTGTCTCATCTCTCTGTCAGTCATTCTTTGTTCTCTTGGCTTTATTTCTCTCTTGTCTCTGTCTCTCTTGTTCCTCTACGTTTTGTAAGAGTCTCCACCCGCCCATAGAGGTTCGTGGTTCTGCTCTGAAGTTTGCTTTAATGTTGCTGCGGGTCTGGTCGCCAGCTGACTCCACCTGAAGCCCCGCCCCTCTGCTCTGGGCGTGGCTTCTGCTGATGGGTCGCTTTGAAGCTGGACTAGTTTAGGGCGGAGTATCTGTAAAGAACGAGGTGTAGAGAACGGGCCGCGCGCATCTGGGTTTGACTGCATCTCCACGCCATCTTCTGCAGACAGCGGAGGGCGCTCTCGATCCCATCCCTCCTGCCTGGCCCGCCCCTCCTGTCCCAGTCATTCCCTGGAAAAAAAAAAAAAAAAAAAAGAGACCTTGGTGGCTTGGCTGTCATTGCATCGCGTCACCCGGCCACCGCCCGGCATCTTCTGACTCTCTGATCTGCCGCTTTCAGGAATGGGCAAGAAGGACGACCCCAAACTCATGCAGGAGTGGTTCAAACTGGTCCAGGAGAAGAACGCGCTGGTGCGCTACGAGTCCGAACTCATGATATTGTGAGCATGACTCCCCTCAGACATTCACTTTCAATTTCCTCTGTAGGCTCCGCCCACATTTACATTTACCGTGTTTATCCAGTCTGTAGTGACAATATGGCAGAAAATTCATATTGCAACATAAATGTAATGGTAGACTATGTATTGTGATATATAATTTAATCTGTAAATTTAGATTTTTTTTGCACATTTCAAAGTAGCCGTGAACGTTGAATATTTATTGCAATTTATAAATATGCAATTATAGAAAAATATAGCAGTTGACCATAAAGGCCTTGACCTCAGCGAAGTTAGCAGTGGGTCCTGTATTTGTCTTTCCCATTAAACCAAAACCTAGAAATCTCCACTTTCACAAAGTCACGTATGTCTGTGAACTTACTCATGCGTTACTCAGCCTGAAAAAAATGTGAAAATGCGAATTAATCCTGCCGCTCGCTGCACTACTGACTGTATGCAGCGCTTCAAAATGTAGCTTAACCCCAAACTGAAAGTCACTGTATTAATGTATATTAACGGTAGTAGCCTAGTGGGTAACACACTCGCCTATGAACCAGAAGACTACGGAGTCACAGGTTCAAATCCCATTTACCATTGTATCCCTGAGCAAGACACTTAACCCTGAGTGTCTCCAGGGGGGGACTGTCCCTGTAACTACTGATTGTAAGTCGCTCTGGATAAGAGCGTCTGATAAATGCCATAAATGTAAATGTAAATATTAAAAATTCCCTCTCCGTTCCAATCAGTCTTTCTATTCCAACTTTTATTCTGAAGCATACCGTCAAAAGTGTAGCAAGTGCATAAAAAAAAAAGGAAGAACGGCTGTATTAAAAAAAAAAAAAAAAAAAAGTAGGCGGGGTTTTGTGCATGGGACGGTAGCACCTCAGATTCGAACTGGCAACCTTCTGATTACCGGGCCCGCCTCCTTAACCGCCAGGCCACCGCCGCCCTCTATCATAATTTTTATGTCTATGAATTTTCTGCAGCTCATAATGACACAGAGCACCTTAAACTACAACTTATTTAGAATTTTATGTATTTCTGATGGCCATCAAATTTAGAAAAATATGTTTATGGTTTGATAATATTTAGTTATTTGGTCATTTTAACCACATTTTTACTGCCTGTCATCGCTGCCCTTGTTTGCATGTCGTATTGGGATCTGACCTACTTTCTCTTTTTTTTTATTTTTTGAGCGTTTTATAATATTATTAGCATTCGCCCTCATGCTGGTTGTGTCCCCATTCTGTCCTCACTTTGACCCCTGACCCCTGTCCAGCGCCCGAGAGCTGGAGCTGGAAGACCGACAGAGTCGTCTGCAGCAGGAGCTCCGGGAGCGGATGGCGGTGGAAGGTAAGTAGATTTCATCAGGACGCACCGTGCTCACGTTCCAGACTTCCTGCTGACTTCTCCCCTCTTCCTCAGACCACCTGAAGACCGAGAAGGAGCTGGCGGAGGAGAAGCAGATCCTGAACGAGATGCTGGAGGTGGTGGAGCAGCGCGACTCTCTGGTGGCGCTCCTGGAGGAGCAGCGGCTGCGGGAGAAGGAGGAGGACAAGGACCTGGAGGCCGTCATGCTGTCCAAGGGCTTCAACCTCAACTGGGCCTGAGGAGCCGACGCCCTTCCTCTTCCTCCTTCCAGTTTCCCGTGATCCCCTGGAACAACGACTGCTGACGGAAGTCTGTAGGTGTCCCAGACGAGGAACCTCTGGGGTACGGACGTCTGGTGTGTTCTACGCGTCTCCAGAGATGCCAGGAGCCGCGCGGTCGGCTGTAGCGTCTGTAGCATCGGTGACGGGGCTCGTCATCGATAAGCCATGCAGGGACGGACGCGGACAGCCTCGCACGTCTCACGTCTCCTCGATCAGAAGAGGTCACGTCCAAAAACCCCACATGTTTACAATCAAGACTATTTATAATGCATTTAATCTGTAACGTCCCAAATGATGCTAATAACTTGAATGTACTTTGTCTTTAGGACCGTATTATCGATCGGTTTCACTCGGAGGTCCTCCGCCCTCCCCATCCGGGAAAAGCGCGCATATGCAGATTTTAATTTTATTTGAAATACTCCAGCATATCCGACACGCCCCTTTTTAAACCCGTTTGGTTTTTATTTTGTTGCTGTTTGAACCGTATTAATTTATACACACGTTTGTTCTTCTTTTAAGGTTCGGGGTGAGCGCATTTTAAACGGATCACTTTACGGCCAGCGCGGCGTAGACGGTGTGAAATGTGTGACAGTTTATTGATATTTATTAACATCGGTGCAAAAAAAAAAACAACAATGTATCATATGTAAAGAAAACGAAGCCTAATTTTTAAATGAAGTGTTGCCCGGGACAACTGTAAATGCTTCCTGTAGCTAATTTGCATATAGGGTGGATGTATGCTGTAAAGACAATAAAATGCAGTTGCTATTTGAAAAGAATCTTGTTGGTGTACCCCCCCCCCCCACACACACACACACACACACACACACACACTGATATTAATCCAGTAACCGGGTCTCTCAATAAAAGCTGGACGACGTTAATCTCCCCCGGCACCGCCTGGAGAGCCTCTGGTCCACCTCTTGGTGTTTTACTACAGAAACGATTCGCTGAAATATTGACGTCCCTGCGCATGGCCCAGTCATCGGTGATCAGATGGACTGAGACCCTCAGATAACTGGGCGGGGAAACCGGGGCTCCCAGTACACCAGTGCTCTGTGGGTCCTGATTATATGGGTCAAGTGTAAGGAATGAGAGCGGCTCATCACGTACACCTCAGCCCTGGGGTGGTGAAGAAGAGGTTCCTGCAGACGCCTTCAGCTGGACGTGCTTTCACCCTGCCGCATAGATCAAAAGTTCGACTTGTAAAAAGGTTCTGTTTCAAGTTTACAGGTTCACGTACATGCATACAGACATATACATAAATATATTTATATTAGTACATGATACACTACTGGAGTGAAAAAGGTTAAATGAAGGGTGGTAGTAGGACAAACTCTCCTATGAACCAGAAGACCATTGTGTCCCTGAGCAAGACACTTAACCCTGAGTGTCTCCAGGGGGGACTGTCCCTGTAACTACTGATTGTAAGTCGCTCTGGATAAGGGCGTATGATAAATGCCGTAAATGTTAAATATGCAACTGGGGTTTTATGACATGTTTGTGGTGGTTCTGCATGATGACATATTTTGAGCTCCCAAGCAACGTAATTGATCCGCAGCTGGTCACATGACTACCGTGATCGTTTTCAGCCAATCAGAACGTCAGATTGGAACTACAGGGTGTAGGTGTTATATAATTTCTTATTCGGCACACTTGGCAATATATGTGTTATATATTTATGACTGAGAACAAATAGTTCTTTTGTTACGTTACATTAATCTCGTGACCTGTGAAAGGCGGCAGATTCGTCACTTTCAGCGACTCTGCTCCTGATCCGCCTCCTGATCCGGCTCCGGGTTTTGCCAGGATCCTGTCCCCATTTCCGACGCAGCGTTTGGAGGAGAAGTTGGGGAAAGTTGCAGCGGCGCGATGATTCCTGCGAGTTTCAGAGACTGTCAGGTAAAAACCTCACGTCAGCCGCACGACGGGAAATATATACGGAGTCACTTTTTCTGTTCTCGAGATGAACGCCGCCTGACATGAAAACTATAATTAATATCGAGTTTACTCTCAGCATAATTAACGAGTCCAGGCCACTTGACTCAAGCCGGGCTTTTAAAAAGCTGAACATTGTATAAATACACACAAATTTTACATTTACAACATTTACCAGACGCCCTTATCCAGAGCGTCTTACAATCAGTAGTTACAGGGACAGTCCCCCCCTGGAGACACTCAGGGTTAAGTGTCCTGCTCAGGGACATGATGGTAGTAAGTGGGGTTTGAACCTGGGTCTCCTGGTTCACAGGCGAGTGTGTTACCCGCTAGTCTACTATCACTCATACACATGCATCCCATATGCTCATGTCATGATGCCAGAAGCAAAATATATATTCATATATGTATATATATATATGTGTGTGTGTGTGTGTGTTTGTATTTCTTCCCCAAGGTCACAATCAAACCCCTCAAGGCAACAAAGGGAATCTGCAGATACAAAGCTGAAATATCCCTGATGTCAGGATTTTAGATCATTTCATCCATTTGTAACCAGAGTTTGTAATAATTCAGATTAATTCAGGGTCTCAGAAATGCAACAAGGGTGTGGAGAGGAGGAGGTCCACTGTTACACACTCAACAGCAAACAACGTGTACAAACAGTGCTTTTATTCACAGTGAGCTAACAGGTACAATAAACAGCGGACTCAGGACAGCTAATAAACATCAAAACAGCCTAAAGGAAGGGATGGTCCCCAGGACCTCCCAAAAAAGTAAGGGCCTAGCAGACCCTGGGGACCTCCCGAACACCATCCAAAGTCTCTTTATATAGGTGGAGGTGACCAATGGCAGATGGAGCTGGTAGGCCTCAACTCCTCCCACGAAGTCAACCTAAAAGAGACAGGACACAAAAACACAGCCAGACACACAGAAAGCGTGGGAGCGTACGTCCAGGGACGTAACAGATGTCATGATCAATAAACACTAGGTACCGTGCCATGCCGCTGTACTGACCGTCATGTACCATGACAGTCAGCGTGGTAGTAGCCTAGTGGGTAACACACTCGCCTATGAACCAGAAGACCCAGGTTCAAATCCCACTTACTACCATCATGTTCCTGAGTGTCTCCAGGGGGGGACTGTCCCTGTAACTACTGATTGTAAGTCGCTCTGGATAAGAGCGTCTGGTAAATGCTGTAAATGTAAATGTACCACTAGGGACCATGCCGCTGCACTAACTGTTCTGTACCACTATTGACGCGCCACTGTAGTGACTGTCCTACAGCGCCACTAGTACCACTAGGGACCGTGCCTCTGTACTGACTGTCCTGTACCACCAGGGACCGCACCGTGCCGCTGTACTGTCGGTTCGTGATCTGGTCCTGAGACCCACACGATGATCCTGACATCAGTTTGCCGTTTTTCCTTCCTTGGACCAGTAGTTACTTAACCCTAGAGACACTCAGGGTTAAGTGTCTTGCTCAGGGACACGATGGTAGTAAGTGGGATTTGAACCTGGGTCTTCTGGTTCACAGGCGAGTGTGTTACCCGCTAGGCTACCACCACCCTTCATCAGGAACGTCCAGCAGATAATGTGAAGACCAACACATACTGCTGCAGCCAGACACAAGTCACCAGGGTCTTCCAACTCATGGTCCTCATGGCCCGGCTCCTGCTGAGTCCCCTGAAGGTCGGGTGTGAAGCCTACGTGGCTGATGGGAATCAGTCATTTTGAATGTTTTATTTCCCAGGCCTGGAGGTCGCAGGGTCTCCCCCTCTCCACCAGCAGTAACGAAGCCTGTAAGATGTACGACGCCATCCTGACGCAGGTAACCGCACCTCAACATCTCGCCCCGAGGCGGCCGCGCATCTGACCTCCGACCTGACCTCTCCCTTCTCGTCCTGCTGGGGGTCAGTATGTCACCTGGAAGAACGACGTGACTCTGGGTGGAATCGAGGGGTGCATGGCTGCGGTGAAGGCGGCCGACCCCGACTTTGGTGAGTGGTGAGGGGTCCGTGATCGGATGAAATATTGATCGTGTCACACTGTGACGTCGATTTATGAAGCAGTGACGGGGCCGCGGTGGGAGTTTCAGGACATGGGACATGTCCTGGGACATGAAGTACGTCTGAGCCTACCCTGGTGGTGGTGTCATCCAACATCACCAGTTCATCAGATTCTCATCAAGTCACGTACAGTCATGCCGCTAAATGGACCTGAAAAAACATGCACCACGTACATATTTATAAGGCGACTGAGACAGGTCTCATGGGGAAGCTGTAAATATTGGGATATGGACACAGTTGGAATCTGTACGCCGCCACGCACATGTCCGTTGCAGTAGAGACCCGGCAGCTCCGCCAGGGATGGAAACTTCAGGCCATAACTTCCTGCACTTTTAAAAAGTCAAAGTTTGATTTGTGATTGTTAATTTGTCCCATTTATTTTTGGTCCCTGGTGTAGTTTGAATTGAAGTGAAGTGAAGTGATTGTCACATGTGATACACAGCAGCACAGCACACGGTGCACACAGTGAAATTTGTCCTCTGCATTTAACCCATCACCCTGAGTGAGCAGTGGGCACCATGACAGGCGCCCGGGGAGCAGTGTGTGGGGACGGTGTTTTGCTCAGTGGCACCTCAGTTGTACCTTGGCGGGTCGGGATTTGACCCGGCAACCTTCTGATTACGGGGCCGCTTCCTTAACCGCTAGGGTGTAAATATGGTTTTATATTTACGTGTTGGAATTATGCCGTTTGGAGACCAGGAATTTCGTGAATCCAGGAACTTTTACAGCATTTACCAGACGCCCTTATCCAGAGCGACTTACAGTCAGTAGTTACAGGGACAGTCCCCCCCTGGAGACACTCAGGGTTAAGTGTCCTGCCCAGGGACACAATGGTAGTAAGTGGGGTTTGAACCTGGGTTCAAACCCCACTTGCGACCATCGTGTCCCTGAGTGTCTCCAGGGGGACTGTCCCTGTCGCTACTGATTGTAAGGCGCTCTGGATGAGGGGAAATCCAACGTTGTCCCCTCCTTGTGTCCAGATGAACTGGCTTCCACCGCTAAATGAATTTTGTGCAGGATTTATACAGCGTGCTTCGCGTCTGATGCATCAGGACAGATGGACTTTTTTGCATAATTACTATTCTGGCCTTTACATTCGTATAAATGAACAAAAAAAAGGATCTTTATTTGTGTGAAAGTTGAGCTCTGACATGGAATTTGTTCGGCATGCAGGGTTTTTTAATCACCTGACTGCATGCCACCCACGGCTTCTGCTGCCAGTCCTGCCACCTGAACGCCTGCTGTCCCGTCCCCGCCTGCCATATGGCCGGGTGTCCGCGTCTCTCCACCCAGACAGTCTGTTAATCACACACGCACCTTTATTACGGGGTGACTATCTGCACTGGGACTGTTAAAGTGCGAACTGAGTGACGTGCTTTAGGCTGGATGAACGTCTGATGCATTATGGGTCTAATGCATTATTTCACGCAAATGCCAGAGCAGTGTAGTACCATCATGATATCGATCCAAATAAATGAGGTCATCATTTTTTATTGTCATTTGAGGAAGCACCAGTAGGTGGCGCTGCTTGATGGCAAATGCTCAAGTTTCCAGGCAATCCAGGTAACCTGTGGGTTTTATATCGCCACCTTGTGGTCTCCACATGCTATTTGTCCAGAACATATTAGGTAAATCATTTGTGTTTTGTTTTTTTTTTTCTAATTTTGATACACCAGGCATATACACACACACACACAGATACATATACACACACACACACACACATATATATATATATATATATATATATATATATATATATATAAATCTCACTTTTTTCTTCTTCTGTGTGAAATTTGCCTCCCTGGTGTCACTTCATTAATGATCCTGTATGCAGCCTTTTGAATGTGAATATTAAAATGTTCTACATTAAGTGTGAACGTTCTCACGGGATTTGGATGCCGTGCCCTCTGTGCGCAGTGATGGGTCATGTGATCAGTACGGGACTGGAGCTGGTCGGGACGACAACGTCGATGCGGCTGAACGAGCGCTTGGCCGCGGCGGTGCGGCGCACGGTGGAACTGGCGGAGTCTCAGGACGTCACGCCCCGCGAGAGGCAACACGCCCGCGCTGTGGAGCTCTTCTCCAGGGGGTGAGTGTCCAGAACCAGCGAACCCAGAGGAGGACACAGCTGCACGATCCATCAGGACGTACTGACCGGGTTTTATGGTGATATGGTGGAAAACCACCACTATTTTTCGGTTAGGACAACGTTCCCTTCCAGCCGTCATTATATAATGGGGCCTTCTGCTCCGATATGCAATATCACCCTCCATGCATCACGTTTCAGGCAGAAGGACCGTGACCGGTCGCGCTGGGCGTGGCATTGGACCTGTCATGTGACGACCAAGGGACACTGTTAAACATCTGAATACACAACGTCTAAATACATAATTGTCTCTTTGTTGGCTTGTTGCGGATATTAACGAAAGCCAGATTGACCCCCCAGTCGGAACGTTTTATTAAAAGTGGCCTGGTGGAACTTTCCACTTCGGGGAGCTTCATTATCCGCGTATTTATAGAATTTAATAAGATCCTCTCCACTTCACTCCTGACCTCCAGAATAAACGTCGCCGGCTCTCCTCGCTCGCTGTTTAATTGCGCCCCGGCACCAGACGGGACTTTTATTATTTATTCATTTTGCCTCCTGATGAGTTAAAAAGAAATGATGCGAAATGTCCCAGCGCTCTGTCCAAGGCCTGCGACGTCTGGGAGGAGATCCTGCTGGACCACCCCACCGACATGCTGGCCCTCAAATTCGCCCATGACGGCTGCTTCTACCTGGGCCACCAGACGCAGATGAGGGACTCGGTGGCCAGGGTCCTGCCCCACTGGAAGCCCCACACTCCCCTGTCCAGGTGACAGATGGTTATTAGTCGCTTCTGGGCATGTTGCACATGTTCGCTTTGAGCTTGGACCCAGTAGATAATCTTAAAAATACAATAAAACAATCCAACACCAATATAAATGCATACAGCAGTGAAATGATTAGTGTAAATTTAATAGATAACTGGTTCATCTTTTTAGATTTCTTTTCGAGGTAATTGCAGATTTTGATGTTCCAAACGGAGGGCAACTTTAATACAACCGGTTTAAATTTAAAATGATAATTTCATAACCACAAAATGACTTTTACAAGAGCAAAATTCACAAATTATCACTGAATTATTCATTCAGCACCGAAACTTTTCTAACCATTAGAAGCAGGACATGATCACCTGTGTGGGTGTCCTGACTGTGCAGTAAAACTGCATTTTTTTGTGGTATATCGTGCTGCTTTTTCCCCCCCAGCTACCTGAAAGGCATGTACTCTTTCGGCCTTCTGGAGACCCGGTTTTATGACCAGGCTGAGAAAGTGGCAAAAGAAGTCAGTTTTTTCAAAAGATATCTATATATCTATATCAATGTATATATCTATATGTATATATCTATATGTATATATTTGAATGTATGTGACGCAGGGCCTGGCGCTGACCCCGCAGGACGCCTGGTGCGTCCACTCCGTCGCCCACGTCCACGAGATGAGGGCGGAGGTGGACCGCGGCCTGAGCTTCATGCAGGCCACAGAGCGAGACTGGCAGGTTGGCGGCTCTGCACACGACCCGCCCAACCAGAGCAGACGCTCCTCATAATTGATTGAGCGTTTCTCATTTTATCCATGTCTTCTCAGATGAATTAATAAAACCCATAAATATTGATTGCGCCTCCGCAGGGATCTGACATGCTCGCGTGTCATAACTACTGGCACTGGGCTTTGTATTTCATAGAGAAGGTACGACAGTCTTTATTAATTCATCCCTTCGTTAGACGGAGTGGATCTTTGTATGAATTCATATTTCAGTCTGGTCGCTGCAGGGGGATTACGAGGCGGCGCTGGGGGTCTTCGACAGCCAGGTCAGTGCTAGACCGCGGAGAACCCGCTGCTCGTTCTCTTGTCTGCAGCATGGACGGGTTCATTTTTTCTGAAATCTATTTATACACACGATGGTTTTTTAAAGTCGGCTCCTGAAGGGAGCCTCCTGACCATTACTGACCAGTTACACACAAATGTCCAGAAAAGAGACGCCGGCCTGTAATCCCTGTGGGGAGTGGGCGGGGTTAATGTGGGCGTGGTGAACGTGCTGCTTCTCTACCTGCAGATTTCACGCTGCTGCTTGACTTCTGGTGCCATGTTGGACATGGTGGACGCCTGTTCGCTGCTCTACAGACTGGAGCTGGAGGGTGAGAATATATATGTGTATACAGTACAGGCTAAAAGTTTGGACACCTTCTCATTCGACGTGTTTTCTTTATCTTCATGACCATTTACGTTGGTAGATTCTCACTGAAGGCATCAGAACTATGAATGAACACATGTGGAGTTCTGTACTTAACAAAAAAAGGTGAAATAAGTGAAAACATGTTTTATATTCTAGTTTCTTTGCTCTGATTACTGCTTTGAACACTCTTGGCATTCTCTCGATGAGCTTCAAGAGGTCGTCACCTGAAATGCTTCTCCAACAGTCTTGAAGGAGTTCCCAGAGGTGTTTAGCACTTGTTGGGGTCCAGCTCACCCCAAACCATCTGGATTGGGTTCAGGTCCGGTGACTGTGGAGGTCAGGTCTCCACTTTTTGTTAAGTCCAGAACTCCACATGTGTTCATTCATAGTTCTGATTCCTTCAGTGAGAATCTACCAACGTAAATGGTCATGAAGATAAAGAAAACACAAACTTGTCCAAACTTTTGGCCCGTACTGTGTGTGTATATATACGGTCTCAGTAGAGAGGAATGTGTAAAATGTGTAAATTATGATTAAATGAAGTGTGTGTACAGGGGTGAGTGTAAAGGAGCGGTGGCGCGAGATTCTGCATGTGATTCGGCTGCACTGCGAGGATCACACACTCCTCTTCAACGACCTGCACTTCCTAATGGGATCTCTGGGGGGCGCCGCCACTGACTGCACCCAGCTGCTTATGGAGAGTCTGCGGGAACGAGCCCGGTAACACACACACACACACACACACACTTATTCCTTCAGTCACTGATGCCTTTAGGCACATTATGTAACACTGGATCATAAAGGAGTGTAGGAGTGTGTACGAGTGGCGGTCTGGGACCCTACACACACACACACACACACACACACACACATCAATATGCAGTATGGAAGCCCTCCTGTCTGCTACCGGGAGCAGAAGATGTGGCTTCTCCGGAGAACTTCCACGCTCCCCCCGGTGCGCCGGTCCGTTCTTTTCAAGGTTGAAAATGAAGGCGGGAACTTTGTGTGACTTCTTACATAACCGTAAAGTCTGACGTCAGTTGGGGCGCGTGAAGAACCCCCTTCCCCTCGTCGCACGATGCACTGATAAACACTGCACACTTTTTATATGCACAATAATCCTTGGGTGTTGCATTATTTTTTTTTGCGTCTGTTCTGTATGATTTGACTACAGATCAATGATGATGAATCAGGAACAGCGGCTGGACTTATTGAGCTCTCAGCAACAACAACACTACATAGAACTCCAGTACACTGCAGCACTTTCACTTTCAATCCCTCTGGACTCAAAACATGGACACCTTCACCCTGCCTGTTACACGTATTTTATGTTAAAGACGTAAAAGTTTAATATTTGGTTACGTTTGCAATATTTGCATATTGGTTTTCATTGTATACTTGCAATATTTGCAATACTGTGGTCTGTAGCAGCCGCTAAAGCATTTCACTGCACATCATACCGTGTATGACTGAGTATGTGACAAATAAAATCCACAGAAGACCGTTCCACGTTTATTTATTCGTGATAAAATTTCGTGTGGATCAAATGCTTTTCGGCGGCATGTTCGATTGTTAAAATGAAATTAAACCGCCGCTTTACTTGCAGAGACCCGCAGGACAACGATCAGCACCGCCTGGCGCGGGCCGTGGGTCTGCCCATGTGCGAGGCGCTGCTGGCGTTCGACCAGGGCAACTACGGGGGCGCTGTGGAGCTGCTCCGCCCACTGCGCTACAGCTTCAGGAAGATAGGGGGCAGCGACGCACAGGCGAGTGAAGCCCATGGCCGTGAACCGCACACACACACACACGCACACACACACACACACGCTGAAGACTTGCATGTCCTCCTTTCAGAGGGACGTCTTCAACCAGCTGCTTATTCATGCGGCCTTGAGGTCGGGGGACAAGCAGCACCAGAAACTCGCACGGTGAGACTTCTGAGGATAAATGAAGGGAACTAGACGTATAAAACGGCCGGGTTGAACCTGCGTGTGTCGTTTCTTCGGGTTTCTGAACAGGTGCCTGCTGGTGGAGCGCGACGCCGGCCGGCCCAACTCCCCTCTGACGGAGCGTCTTATTCAGAAGGCCAAGGCTCTCCACGTTTAAACCCCTGCATGATAACCTGGTCCACCACACTTCCCTTTCATAATGAAATAAGATACAAATTGTAACATTCCACCATGAGATTTTATTCATAAACAAAATAAATGTAAAATGAATATAAAAAGCAGTTTAATGTTAATGGCTATAAATAAAAGGAATTATCTGTTTCCTGGTCTTGTGTCTTTGTCGTCGTCACGTTCCTGATCCTCATAAAGTGGAGCTGATCTCCGTCCTGATCTGGGAGATGAGGATCTGTGACAGGACGATTCCTGCAATCTGGGAAAAAAGGACCAATCACAACGCACTCCAGATGAAACTGCAGATCCTGACTGCGGTTCAAATTACAAATATTATACGAAAAGATCCGCAGGATTTATAGTGACATGTTTACATCTATTCATATTGGCATGGCGGTGGTCTACATGTCTTGTAAGTCTTGTAAGTTGTGAGGTGCCTCCTGTGAGGTGGATCTTAAATAAATAATAAATAAAGTGAAGTGATTGTCACATGTGATACACAGCAGCACAGCACACGATGCACACAGTGAAATTTGACCTCTGCATTTAACCCATCACCCTGAGTGAGCAGTGGGCAGCCATGACCGGCGCCCGGGGAGCAGTGTGTGGGGACGGTGCTTTGCTCAGTGGCACCTCAGTGGCACCTTGGCAGATCGGGATTCGAACCGGCAACCTTCTGATTACGGGGCCGCTTCCTTAACCGCTAGGCCACCACTGCCCAGATCAGCCTCCTCCTTTCTACAGAACGTCCCACAGATGCATCTTGGGAGTGGCAGAACATGGCCCAAACTATCACACTGACTCCACCCAGAGTTAATCCTAATAAAAATATTAGGCCCATATCCTTTCTAATAAAAACAATCACACTGACCTCGCCCATATCCTTCATGACAAAAACAGACTATGACACTGACTCCGCCCATATCCTTCATGACAAAAACAGACTATCACACTGACTGCGCCCATAGTCCATCCTAATAAAAGTAAATTATCACACTGACTGCGCCCATAGTCCTGGTGCTCAACAACACACATCCCACCATCCACATAACGTCACAGGAAATGTGATTTGCCACAGATCTTGTCTTCTACCTAGAAGACAACACCAGGTAACCAACCAACCTCCACAAGCGTCTGAGGCCTGCTGAGATTGGTCTGCGTGTCTGACAGCCATCCATCTGGGTATGTGAGCTCCCCTGTGTTCTCCCGAAAAGCTGTTATTCCGCAGAACATGCCACATCAAAGACGTCCGCATAATAATGTAATTGGCTTGACGTCTTCATGGGTAATTCACCGCGCAGCCTCTTGATGTTCAATAGAGGGGCTGCAGCGAAGTAAATATCAAAAAAGGTTTCTTCTGCGCGAATGAAAGAAAATAGGCCACTTTCTTCCCTTTTTTTTCCGGGGCGCGCCAGTAATTTTGTTGCCCAGATACAGTAATGCAATATTCATCACGACAGCGGCGTCAGCGCTGGATACAGCGGCGTCAGCCATCTAAACACGATTGACACGCGGCCGCCCCCCCCCAGGCCCACGGCATCTACGAAACGCTTTCCACGTTTCTCCTGCATTATCAGCTTCAAATGACAAATATCACACGAAACGATACGCAGGGTTCATGTTGGCACGTCTTGTAAACGAGTGAGTGAGGAGGATCAGCCTTCTCCTTCTGCAGAACGTTTCTCCTGCACGTTTCCACAATAACTCCCGCTGCCTGGTGTTGGAATGGAACGGTTTACCTGCGGCAGGGCGCAGCCCAGGGCCAGCGCCCCCACCAGCAGCAGGTGGCTCTCCATCCACCCCGCGGCCCGGTCGGCGCAGCCCGCGGCGTAGATGGCCTTGGCGGCCTCCAGGCGGCCCTGCGTCTGCGCGCCGAAGCCACACATGGTGTTGACCACCGCCTGTTGGGTGGGGACAGCGAGGGGACGGGGGTCAGTTGCTGCCATCTTGGATTCGGTGAAGAAAGTGAAGTTCTCCAGGAAATACATGCTGTTTGGAGGTGATATTAATAACTCAGACACCTGCCATTGTATTTTATTAATAATGTTCATTCGTATATTTCATAGATGGCATCAAAGAGCTGGAACTCAACACGGCTTCATTTTCTCGAGTCCCGAGTTTCGTTTTTCTATGAATATGAAAGAGAAGACAAAGCACTTGACAGAGAGGCGGAGTCTCGGAAGCAGCGGGAAAGATGAGGAAGAAGACGGTACTGGATGGAGGAGTGAAGACGGGAGCATGTTGTACCAGGCTGCAGTCTGAACGATAAAACGGACTAAAACGCACTCGTACGGTCGGGCTTTTACCAACGTTTGGTCCTCAGTCCCTCGCCATCCACTCCCATCTCTCCTGGAGAGCATCCTGGGGCGGACATTCATGTATTTACCACCTGAATATGCTACGTCAGTGCTCATATTCATATAATCATAATACATAAATGGACTGAGACCGCCTCGATACGACATGATCAAGCCAGGAGGAGGATGGGAGGACGGGTCTGCCTTGGACCTTGATCTCTGCTCTAACGTGAGGCGCTTTGTGCCAACGTACGTTGTAAAATGCGCCGTACAAATAAAAAAGTGAAATAGTTTCTTCACTGAATGTGTGTATTAACGCCACACGGTCTTCAGTATGAGCAGGAGAACAGTTTAGTGGGATCTCAGCACCACCGGGACGCCTCTTTTCTTCCAAACGTTCTGTGTTTTAATGTCTGATGTTTAATTTGCAGGTTCCAAGTTGACCTGGAACGTGCTGCTTTTCCCCCTTCTCACCAGAGACCTGTTATCTGAGCCATGAGCTGCGGTGGAGGCCTTACCTCTCCAGGTACCGGGGCGCAGCAGGAGTACGGCACGGCACACCGTTCTGTACTGGGGTTGCCGTGGGAACAATTAAAGTACACGTTCCAGGACCAGTCAGTGTAGTCGTTCCAACCACAGCACTGGAACTGAAATGAGAGAAGAGGAGATGCTGCTATCTGAGGTGTGGCACAGAAGTAGGGATTATTTTGGCTGTCATGTACTGTAAAACAGTCCAGGCCAAGAGTCTGGAGACATCTTCTCATTAAACGTGTTTTCTTTATTTTCATGACCATTTACGTTGGTAGATTCTCACTGAAGGCATCAAAACTATGAATGAACACATGTGGAGTTCTGTACTTAACAAAAAGTGGAGACCTGACCTCCACAGTCACCGGACCTGAACCCAGTCCAGATGGTTTGGGGTGAGCTGGACCAACAAGTGCTAAACACCTCTGGGAACTCCTTCAAGACTGTTGGAGAAGAATTTCAGGTGACGACCTCTTGAAGCTCATCGAGAGAATGCCAAGAGTGTGCAAAGCAGGAACCAGAGCAAAGAAACTAGAATATAAAACATGTTTTCACTTATTTCACCTTTTTTTGTTAAGTACAGAACTCCACATGTGTTCATTCATAGTTTTGATGCCTTCAGGGAGAATCTACCAACGTAAATGGTCATGAAAGTAAAGAAAACACGTTGAATGAGGTGTCTCCAGACTAATAAATAAATATATATATATATAAATATCTTTCATTTCTCAACAACAATCAAAATGAAAACAATCACTGTAAAATAGTATTATTATCACATGTAGAATTTGCAAAAAACTGGATATGTACTTTACAATGAGTTCAAGCGGTTGGCTAATTTTGAAATGCTGGATTTATTCGATGAACGTGACACGTTACGTCATTTTATTCTCTGCTGAACTGGATGAGTGTGTCGTCATCGTAGCTACTGGGCCTGTCGTGCGAATTGTCTCTCTGCTCGTGGTGGACGTGTGTTCACCTCTTTCTGGATGTAGTCCATGAGGTTCTGCAGGTCCAGGTCATCTCTGTAATGCACGATGGCGTTCTCCACAAACTTCCCCAGCGCGCTGCGCGTCTGCCACAAACGGAGCGTGATGCACAACTCATGAATATCCACACACAGCCACGCCCGCCGACGGCCCCGCCCATGCGACCGCTAACCAGCCAGCAGTCGCCCTCGCCGGCTGCACGCTCGCGGGCCTCAGAGCGTCTCCTCCAGGCCTGCTCTGCGGCGGAGCATTTTGGTTCCACTTTGATGGGGCGAACCCCTTTAATCAGTGCGTGGGAGGATGCTGCGAGCAATGCTAAACTGGCCCGTTAGGGGACGGGGGAACAGGAGACAAAGACGGAGGGTGTGTGTGAGGCATCTTTTTTTTTTTAAGGTTTAATACACAGACCACCTTTATTTTCTAAAAATCCCAGGGTCTCATTACATCAGGATCCAATTTAACATGAATTCCCCAAAAGCCCTGCAGGAAGTATCTGTGGCTTCAGTTGCTTTCTGCAGCCCTGTAATTGTAATGGCTTCCTGGCTAGAACGGCTCTGAAGAGGCTCATTCAGTCACCATTTGTTCATTTTACAGCTCACAGGAGCATAAACTAAACCGTGCAATACCGACAGGAATAGAAATGATGATTAATAAAAATTTGGAACAGGATTAATCATGATTGACAACTGTGATTATTTGGGTTTTTAATCATTTTGACAGTCTTAAAGCATGAACTGAAATGGAAATGTTCGAGATTTGCAGACAGGACAGCATTTGGGTACATATGTGACAGTATATGTATGAAAAATGCATGTGTTGAGACAGCGATTAATCATGATTATTTGTGATTACTTAGAACTGATCAGAACAGATCTTTGAAACTCTTTGAAAATAAGAACTGAGATTTTTTGCAGTGGCGCAACAAACAATAACAGAAACAATAAAACTATGAAATTGATTTAAATGTAATATAATATGATGCAATAACAATTTTATACATCTTGACATGACAGCGAAACTGGGATTTCTCGGTGTTACAGCACATGGATTCGATGTACGAGTCAAGGACGTGAAAAGACAGAACGACGAAGAAAAGTCAGGAAGAGAAGAAGGAAAAGGAAGGTACAAGGCCTTGGATCAGTGGGAAATCTGAGTCTGTCAATCATCCCCCACGAAGGGTGGGAAGTGGTGAAAATTCCATCCCTCAATTAAAACTGCTCCACGTTGTGTGACGTGTCTCTAAAACTAAAAAAATTCCGACCCTTTAAGTTTTTGGTGAATACGTTTCCTGTTCACTTTCACATGCCTTCCTTCTGATTGCACCTGTTTCCCATCTAACAGGGCGGCGAATCACAATCGAATGGAGCCGCCAGCGTATGGCTCACTGTTCGGCCATTAGAGTCACATTCACTCTTCACTCGGGGAGGGAGAACGTACCTGGTCCGAGTAGAAGAAGCCGAGGACCGCTATGGCCAGCTGGGTGAGGAAGACCAGGGTGAGGCTGAGGGAAAACTGAGGAGGAAATAAATTTACTCATAACACAGCAGTGAAGAAAGCAGCCAGGATATGAGCTGCGTACGAAGAACCGGAACAGAACAGGTTTGGCTGCTGAAGCTAGCAAAATCTCATTGAAAAATCTCATTTATTCAAAAGGAATAATAATTCATTTTTAACATTTACTACAGCGGAAAAAAGGGATTATACATATTAAATAAGAATCATAAAACAAAGGCTGCAAATGATCAATTCTGAGAAATTGCACAAATCTTGGTTAATAGCAATTCAAACATGTTTTAAGAATTATTACTCCCAATTAATCATGATTAATCGCTGAAATTAATCAACATTTTACATGGAACTGACACCTGCATATGCTCATAGCATGAGATTCAAAGCAAAGTCTCAGGTTCAAACCCCACTTACTACCATCGTGTCCCTGAGCAGGACACTTAACCATGAGTGTCTCCAGGGGAGGACTGTCCCTGATAAAATGTCATATTGGTTAAGGAGAATGTACATTGTAATAAGGATATTGTTGCTTAGATTAATCAAAACCAATGTGATTAATGACATCGATCAACTTAATATATTAGCAACCAGATGCAGTTTAACCCCAACACATGGTTCAGTGGTGGGTTACTGAGGGTGCCTGTGTGTGATGTTGTGACCACCTCACCATCTTCAACAGTCGTATGTTCTCCCGCAGGGCGCCTATGCAGCCGCAGAAAGTGATGAAGAACATGACCACGCCCACCACTATCAGTATCACAGCGGGATCAACGAGGAACGAGTCTCTCACAGCATCTAAAACCAACAACGAACAGAACAAATACACCATGACCCAGCTCACCTGCCTCAGAGAAAAGAAAAAAAATGTACCCACTATTAAAGTGTAATAAAATTATTACCCGTTGCTTTTTGAATTTTTGCATACACTCCAATGCCAACAATGAGCACAGAGAAAACCTGGAAAATTAGGAAAAAATTTGCATTACTTTCCATCAGAATAGACATACAGTGTGAAAAACTGTGTGTAATAAATATGAACATAGACTTCCGGTTTAAAGGTCCCCTATTATTAATACGAGTTCCCCCAGCCTGTCTGTGGTCCTACCGTGGCTAGAAATGGCAGTCGGTGTAAAGAGTGTTTCAGTTGTTCTGCTTCACCGTTCAGAGAGCTGCAGCTCAGACGTTCGGGTCTGGAATTTGTCCCCTTATGACGTCATAATGGGAAAGGTTACCTCCCGTTTCTCATGCTTTTTCCGGCCAGACAATTTCCCGCCCCGCCCCTAAAACATTCTCTTATCTACCTCAGCTACAGACACGCGTCCTGGGGAAATTGTGGGACTGGATCAAAGAGGCTGTGATTCTGCACCAGGGCGGAATTTTAGAAAGAGACGTCAGGTACAGCATTAGGGGACCAATAAGACCGATATAAAACAATCAAAACTTTCGACTGGTTGTGTATATGTGAATATGTGTTTGTATGTATGTATAAATGTTTGCTTTATGACAGTGATATTTTGTTCAGGACTTTTATGAACATTTATGTCTGAGTTCTGAATGTAATTGTAAGTAAGTTGAATGGATGTCTGGAGACAGGCGGGCCTACGGCAGATGCTTCCCCATTTAGTCTTTGTCACAGACATGCCACATGGACCATGTCACTACCAACACTACTACCACCGCCAGCACCACTATCAACACCACCATCGTCATCACCACCAAAACCACCACCTCCACCGCCCACACACTACCATGAACACCACCAACAACACCACCAACAACACCACCATCCATCACTACCAACACTACTACCACCGCCAGCACCACTATCAACACCACCATCGTCATCACCACCAACACCACCTCCACCGCCCACACACCACCATGAACACCACCAATAACAACACCACCATCCAACACTACCAACACCACTACCACCTCCAGCACTACTACCAACACCACCATCGTCATCACCACCAAAACCACCACCTCCACCGCCCACACACTACCATGAACACCACCAACAACACCACCAACAACACCACCATCCATCACTACCAACACTACTACCACCGCCAGCACCACTATCAACACCACCATCGTCATCACCACCAACACCACCTCCACCGCCCACACACCACCATGAACACCACCAATAACAACACCACCATCCAACACTACCAACACCACTACCACCTCCAGCACTACTACCAACACCACCATCGTCATCACCACCAAAACCACCACCTCCACCGCCCACACACTACCATGAACACCACCAACAACACCACCAAAAACACCACCATCCATCACTACCAACACTACTACCACATCCAGCACCACTACCAACACCACCATCGTCATCACCACCAACACCACCTCCCCCGCCCACACACCACCATGAACACCACCAATAACACCACCAACATTAACATCACTAACTTCCTGGATCACATGCAGTGAATGAACTGCAGTAAAAGTGCAGTAAGTGATGCTCTTACGCTGGAGTCCGTCCACAACCCAGAATCTACTTCTCGCTTCAGAGCATGTCTCTTTAAATCTGTCTGCTCCTGCTGCAGGCATTCGCTGGGCCATTAGTGTCTGATTGGCTAAAATAATGTGGCGTGTGAAGGAACTGTGGGAATTCCGAGCCGCTGGAGGAAATGGAGGTGAAGAGGTTCTGTTTCTCAGTGCAGGTAAACAGACAGACTTCAGCGGCAGATGAATGATCTGCGAAGATCACAGCCAGCAACTCTCCCTGGGCACCGGGGGGGGGGGGGGGGGGGGGGGGGCGGGGGGGGGGGGGACGACTACATTTAAAACCAGCCCCCAGGGCGCGGCAGTGGGGGAACTGGGTGTGGAAGTGTGGATGTGTTTCGCTAAATAACACATTTTCTCATTCAAACCCATCGTGTTTTTCATTTAAATTTACATTTTGATCAATTTGAAATTTCACCAATTTAAATACGTTTGCAAGATAAAGCCGTGATAAAGCCGTGCTCGTGGTTTTCCTGAAAAGATGCCACATGCTGGCTAATCAAAATCTGTCCCTAGATTTGCGATACTACACCCGACATCGAATTAAAACCAGTTCATGGATGAGTGCAAGTTTGTACCCTTTAGGGCACCAGTGGGTTGCAGCTTTGGCCAAATGACCCACGACGCAGGTTATGCCGGCCAGATGAGATGGACAATGCTGCTGGAAGACAATTTTCTGCTCTGCTGAAGAGCAAACACTGTTCCTGACAGCAGAACGAGTCTTAACCAGGTGCTGGGCTGCATTTTCCACCGTGCCAAATGGATTTTGACAAAGTTTTCTCTGAAAATACATTCAGTGTTCAGGCTCAGGTAATTTTGTTGAAGGAGGCTTTTCCAATACCAGAATAATTCAATATCACAGCCATGGCTGTCCCATGCTGACTGTCCCGCACTATCAATACTCTTATTGGACTAGTGTGACTTCAAGTTGAAATGATCAGGTTAACTGAGAAATGTTGATCCCCTCAATAGAGGCTTTCTTCTTCTGCCCACTTTCAGACAGAAGCTTGGTCGGTGATCAGGACATGTCTGACGTCTCTGCAGGTCACTCAGTATTAGATCTTATATTTATCTCACAATAGACTTTCATAATGATGTGAGCATGGAAATAAAAATCTAGGTGATATTATTTTGTGATTAATGTGCTTTGTGATGTTCAGCAAGAATGAGCTGATGAATCTTTCTTTAAAACATTTAGAAAAAAAATTCATTTAACTATGTCATGTCATATTCAATAGTTGAGAATGCTTAAATTAAAGCGCCTGATAACCTGCATGTTGGTGTTGGTAGTAGGCGTGGTCATGTTCACTAGGAGATAAACCACCTGATAATCTGCATGTTGGTGTTGGTAGTGGGCGTGGTCATGTTCACTAGGAATTAAAGCGTCTGATAACCTGCATGTTGGTGTTGGTAGTGGGCGTGGTCATGTTCACTAGGAATTAAAGCGCCTGATAACCTGCATGTTGGTGTTGGTAGTGGGCGTGGTCACGTTGACTGGAATTAAAGCGCCTGATAACCTGCATGTTGGTGTTGGTAGTGGGCGTGGTCACGTTGACTGGAATTAAAGCGCCTGATAACCTGCATGTTGGTGTTGGTAGTGGGCGTGGTCATGTTCAATAGGAGATAAACCACCTGATAACCTGCATGTTGGTGTTGGTAGTGGGCGTGGTCATGTTCAATAGGAGTTAAAGCGCCTGATAACCTGCATGTTGGTGTTGGTAGTGGGCGTGGTCATGTTCACTGGAATTAAAGCGCCTGATAACCTGCATATCGGTGTTGGTAGTGGGCGTGGTCATGTTCAATAGGAGTTAAAGCGCCTGATAACCTGCATGTTGGTGTTGGTAGTGGGCGTGGTCACGTTCACTGGAATTAAAGCGCCTGATAACCTGCATGTTGGTGTTGGTAGTGGGCGTGGTCATGTTCAATAGGAGTTAAAGCGCCTGATAACCTGCATGTTGGTGTTGGTAGTGGGCGTGGTCATGTTCTCTGGATTTAAAGCGCATGATAACCTGCATATCGGTGTTGGTAGTGGGTGTGGTCATGTTCAATAGGAGTTAAAGCGCCTGATAACTTGCATGTTGGTGTTGGTAGTGGGCGTGGTCACGTTCACTGGAATTAAAGCGCCTGATAACCTGCATGTTGGTGTTGGTAGTGGGCGTGGTCACGTTCACTAGGAGTTAAAGCGCCTGATAACCTGCATGTTGGTGTTGGTAGTGGGCGTGGTCACGTTCACTAGGAGTTAAAGCGCCTGATAACCTGCATGTTGGTGTTGGTAGTGGGCGTGGTCACGTTCACTGGAATTAAAGCGCCTGATAACCTGCATGTTGGTGTTGGTAGTGGGCGTGGTCATGTTCAATAGGAGTTAAAGCGCCTGATAATCTGCATATCGGTGTTGGTAGTGGGCGTGGTCACGTTCACTGGACTTAAAGCGCCTGATAACCTGCATATCGGTGTTGGTAGTGGGCGTGGTCACGTTCACTGGAATTAAAGCACCTGATAACCTGCATGTTGGTGTTGATAGTGGGTGTGGTCATGTTCACTAGGAGTTAAAGCGCCTCATAACCTGCATGTTGGTGTTGGTAGTGGGCGTGGTCACGTTCACTAGGAATTAAAGCGCCTGATAACCTGCATGCTGGTGTTGGTAGTGGGCGTGGTCACGTTGACTGGAATTAAAGCGCCTGATAACCTGCATGTTGGTGTTGGTAGTGGGCGTGGTCACGTTCACTAGGAATTAAAGTGCCTGATAACCTGCATGTTGGTGTTGGTAGTGGGCGTGGTCACGTTCACTAGGAATTAAAGCGCCTGATAACCTGCATGTTGGTGTGGGTAGTGGGCGTGGTCATGTTCGCTGGAATTAAAGCACCTGATAACCTGCATGTTGGTGTTGGTAGTGGGCGTGGTCACGTTGACTGGAATTAAAGTGCCTGATAACCTGCATGTTGGTGTTGGTAGTGGGCGTGGTTACGTTCACTAGGAATTAAAGCGCCTGATAACCTGCATGTTGGTGTTGGTAGTGGGCGTGGTCACGTTCACTGGAATTAAAGCGCCTGATAACCTGCATGTTGGTGTGGGTAGTGGGCGTGGTCATGTTCGCTGGAATTAAAGCACCTGATAACCTGCATGTTGGTGTTGGTAGTGGGCGTGGTCATGTTCACTGGATTTAAAGCGCCTGATAACCTGCATATCGGTGTTGGTAGTGGGCGTGGTCATGTTCAATAGGAGTTAAAGCGCCTGATAACTTGCATGTTGGTGTTGGTAGTGGGCGTGGTCACGTTGACTGGAATTAAAGCGCCTGATAACCTGCATGTTGGTGTTGGTAGTGGGCGTGGTTACGTTCACTAGGAATTAAAGCGCCTGATAACCTGCATGTTGGTGTTGGTAGTGGGCGTGGTCACGTTCACTAGGAGTTAAAGCGCCTGATAACCTGCATGTTGGTGTTGGTAGTGGGCGTGGTCACGTTCACTGGAATTAAAGCGCCTGATAACCTGCATGTTGGTGTGGGTAGTGGGCGTGGTCATGTTCGCTGGAATTAAAGCACCTGATAACCTGCATGTTGGTGTTGGTAGTGGGCGTGGTCACGTTGACTGGAATTAAAGCGCCTGATAACCTGCATGTTGGTGTCGGTAGTGGGCGTGGTCACGTTCACTGGAATTAAAGCGCCTGATAACCTGCATGTTGGTGTTGGTAGTGGGCGTGGTCACGTTCACTGGAATTAAAGCGCCTGATAACCTGCATGTTGGTGTGGGTAGTGGGCGTGGTCATGTTCGCTGGAATTAAAGCACCTGATAACCTGCATGTTGGTGTTGGTAGTGGGCGTGGTCATGTTCAACTGGATTTAAAGGCGCCTGATAACCTGCATATCGGTGTTGGTAGTGGGGGCGTGGTCATGTTCAATAGGAGTTAAAGCGCCTGATAACTTGCATGTTGGTGTTGGTAGTGGGCGTGGTCACGTTCACTGGAATTAAAGCGCCTGATAACCTGCATGGTTGGTGTTGGTAGTGGGCGTGGTCATGTTCAATAGGGAGTTTAAAGGCGCCTGATAAACCTGCATGTTGGGTGTGGGGTAGTGGGCCGTGGTCACGTTCACTAGGAGGTTAAAGCGCCTGATAACCTGCATGTTGGTGTTGGTAGTGGGCGTGGTCACGTTCACTGGAATTAAAGCGCCTGATAACCTGCATGTTGGTGTGGTAGTGGGGTGTGGTCATGTTCTGGAATTAAAGCACCTGATAACCTGCATGTTGGTGTTGGTAGTGGGCGTGGTCACGTTGACTGGAATTAAAGCGCCTGATAACCTGCATGTTGGTGGGTAGTGGGCGTGGTCACGTTCACTGGAATTAAAGCGCCTGATAACCTGCATGTTGGTGTTGGTAGTGGGCGTGGTCACGTTCACTGGAATTAAAGCGCCTGATAACCTGCATGTTGGTGTGGTAGTGGGCGTGGTCTTGCTGGAATTAAAGCCTGATAACCTGCATGTTGGTGTTGGTAGTGGGCGTGGTCAGTTCACTGGAATTAAAGCACCTGATAACCTGCATGTTGGTGTTGGTAGTGGGCGTGGTCATGTTCACTGGATTTAAAGCGCCTGATAACTTGCATGTTGGTGTTGGTAGTGGGCGTGGTCACGTTCACTGGAATTAAAGCGCCTGATAACCTGACAGTGTTGGTGTTGGGTAGTGGGCGTGGTCATGTTCGCTGGAATTAAAGCACCTGATAACCTGCATGTTGGTGTGTGGTAGTGGGCGTGGTCACGTTCTCTGGAATTAAAGCGCCTGATAACCTGCATTGTTGGTGTGGGTAGTGGGCGTGGTCATGTTCGCTGGAATTAAAGCACCTGATAACCTGCATGTTGGTGTTGGTAGTGGGGCGTGGTCACGTTGACTGGAATTAAAGCGCCTGATAACCTGCATGTTGGTGTTGGTAGTGGGCGTGGTCACGTTGACTGGAATTAAAGCGCCTGATAACCTGCATGTTGGTGTTGGTATTGGGCGTGGTCACGTTCTCTGGAATTAAAGCGCCTGATAACCTGCATGTTGGTGTGGGTAGTGGGCGTGGTCAGTTCGCTGGATTAAAGCACCTGATAACCTGCAAATGTTGGTGTTGGTAGTGGGCGTGGTCACGTTGACTGGAATTAAAGCGCCTGATAACCTGCATGTTGGTGTCGGTAGTGGGCGTGGTCACGTTCACTGGAATTAAAGCGCCTGATAACCTGCATGTTGGTGTTGGTAGTGGGCGTGGTCATGTTCGCTGGAATTAAAGCACCTGATAACCTGCATGTTGGTGTTGGTAGTGGGCGTGGTCATGTTCACTAGGAGTTAAAGTGCCTGATAACCTGCATGATGGAAGTGGGGGGTTTAAATCCTCCAGAATGAGGATGTAGGGTGTGTGAGAGCTGTCAATCATGTCTACAGGCTCCTCCCATTTTAAACTCTATTCTTGAAAGCATGGCTAAAACTATGTGCCAGAAATAATTACACAACAATGAAAATTGTCTGAGTTGGTAGTGAGTTCCTCGTCTCCAATATACAGATAACCAGCAAGCACACACGTCCTGTTTCTATCTGCTTATTTCACACTGTGAACATGCAACCTGTCACACAGCACAATAGGAAGCTGTACCAGTGTATTCTACTGGTGTGTGTGTGTGTGTGTGTGTGTGTGTACACTGTATGCAATATCCACTGTATGCATTTTACAACACATTAAATTTACATTTAAAAATGTAAAAATTGTAAATAATTAACAGAAGCCGAATGACCCAGCTGCTTTTAGGACCAAAAACATCCCTTTGGATTAATAGTTTCTTCTTATTTTATCCTCCTGTAGCAGAAGTCATTAAAGCCAGAACAGGCACCCAGCTCATATTCTTATATATTTGCTGCTATTTGCTTCTGGGTTATTGTAGTGGTTTGTAAATGAGGAGCAGAAAAGGTCCAGGCCAGAAGAAGGAAATCATGTTTAATTCAGCCGCTTCTCTTACCCAGAACAGGAAGCTGAAGAAGAAGAGGAAGTAGCGGATCCAGGGGTTGATGAAGGAGAACGTTTTGGTCCTGCTGAGGCTCAGATCTCGGTCCATCTTCACCACCCAGAGACAAGTGTCTCGGCGGCAGCCGGTGATTATGGTGGCGGGGAAAACAACCTCATGGTCACGTTACACGCCGGCTATTTCAGCCTGAGCGGCGCTGAATGGGCCGAACCCGGCCGCATTGTCCGGCCGAGCTGAGCGGGCAGCAGCAAAGCCCCTGATTCACCAGGGTGTTTACAGTAAAGTGTGGTGGGAACGAGCTCAACTCAGTCCCACATGAATATTAAAATTGTATATAGTCAAAGTGAAAAGATGAATCTACAGGGTGGCCCATTTATATGGATGCACCTTAATAAAATGGGAATGGGTGGTGATATTAACGTTCTGTTTGTGGCACATTAGTATATGTGAGGGGGCAAACTTTTCAAGATGGGTGGTGACCATAGTGGCCATTTTGAAGTCGGTCATCTTGGATCCAACTTTTGTTTTTTCAATAGGAAGAGGGTCATGTGACACATCAAATTTATTGGTAATTTCACAAGAAATTACTTTATTCTTTCATGAGTTATTTATTGGTTTCTGACCACTTATAAAATGTGTTCAATGTCTCCAACAATTCCCATTTTATTAAGGTGTATCCATATAAATGGCCCATCCTGTGTGTGTGTGTGTGTGTGTATATATATATATATCGTCCCTTTGTTAAGATGGGGCATTATTTGCATTATATAATATGTGCATTATGTGTTATGTGCAGTTTTTTTATTATTCTGCAGCGACTTTTATATAAAAAAGATAATCTCCACCTCTCTCCAACCCTCGACTCCAATGTAGCCTTAAATATTCATTACAGTCTTAAACATTAATTGTGATTAATCCTGATTAATCCATTGGAAAATGTGTGAATAATTCTTTTTTTTTTTTTTTTTTTGTATCGATTCCTCGGGGAATAATGAAGATTTCTTCAGACGTCCGCCCTGTATTAACATTCCCAATCAGAAACGGCTCAGGTTCACACAGAGAGGCCTCCATCAAATAAAATGATCTGCAATATAAAAAAACGATTCTGTAAAATGTAACAAGACATAAAATGTGATATTACGGGTCACAATGTAGCAAATGTAACAACAAAGTGACAATCTGATCGACGATTCAGCATCTTCAGAACCAGTTATTAATGTCGACCCCACGTTTAGAGACGCAGATCAGGGCCGATTCAGCCTCCTGCTGGGAACATCGCCCAGTTGGAACACGTCCATTACAACAAGGGTCAAAGTTCACCTGGCAAACAAACGCCCTGCTTATAGGTGCAGAGGCAGACAAATGAGTGAGACGCTGACCTTCCCTGCATCAGCACCTCCTCACTTCTCCTTCCTTCACCCCCGTCTTCCTGGGGATCTTCTGAACGTATTCATTGTTAATTCTACCTCGTTTTTAATGACTGTCACTCCACAAGACTTCCTGAAGAAACAGACACCAGGTGACGCCAGGTGACACCAGCAGGCGGCCACTTCTAATACCTGGCCACTCAGGGCGCCCTGCTGCCAGATGGCTTTCTCCACGGCGGAGCCGAGTAGAAATTAGTCGCTCGATTAAAGCGAGGTTCAAGCGGCCGGCCAACGGGCCCCATGTGGCGACGGTGAAAAAGCGGCGGGGAACCGCGGGCCGACCTGCTAATTTACGGCTACTTTTCTGGGCTGTTCTGGCTTCGATCTCCACGCTGGGCCGCATCACATCACGATTCTCTTACCGCCGAGTACAATACCATTTCCATCCCGTGTGTCTTCAGCTTATGGAAGATGCTCGATGTTGTTTGGGTCAGTGGAGGCCTGACGGCAAGAAGACACTCGGCGAAGGACCGTCACGTGTTTCATTTCATAGTCCTGCATCTTCACTACGGTTCTATAATGTATAATAATGCATGTGCGCTTCACAGTAGAGTCCAGCACAGTTTTCTACGATTGTACTGATCATTTCAGTTTGTTGTTTGATTGATGGATTGATCCAGATTGACAGATTTCCCCTCCGGTACTGGTGAAGTTGTTGGCAAGCGTTAATTGTCCAAATCACATAAATTACTGACACAGATAATAAAAATGTGACCGTGTGCGGTTTGTCTGTAGCATTGGTGACCAATGTGTAAATGTGACCAACCAGCATGTGGCAGGAGTGTCATTTCCTCTCATGGACGCTTGATTCTCCAGAAAAAACGCCGCAGGGCTGTAAAGTTGTGACACACTTTCCTTTATTTAAAAAATATTAGGATTTAAAGAATGAAATTTAGTGCACCACCTATTATAATACTCAGAGTGCTTTACAATATAGGCAAATAAAATAAAAAAAAGGAATAAAAGAAATAAAGCCACAGGACAAGGATGCCGACGGTGAGAAGCTGGCTGCTGAAGCCGGCGTGGCTCTCGAGGGGCCGGACTCCATCGCGCCGATTAGAGCGAACGGGGGCCAGCGGTTTCCCCGCCACCGTCGACACGTGGAAATCACGGCTCATTAAAAACGACGTCAACGTGTACCGAGATTTACACGGTTCGAAAAGGACTAATCAAAGAGACACAACAGACACAAAAATAATAACGCAAAGAGACGACGGCGTGGGTAATACGAGCAGCCAGCTTCCGGTGGCACCACTGGGCGGAGCCTGATACTGTTACCATGGGCAACGGAACTATTTCACCCCGTACTGTGCCTGCAGTCATAAAATACTGTCAAATACGGATCAATATTGAGGGTCGGTCGGAGAATGAGTTTGAGTGCATTATTGCCGTTATGCCACGTTTATCATATCATTCATATTTACGAACCAAACCCGATTCTGCTCACTCGGAATATTCAGCCCAGGCCCAGATATTTATTCCCAGTTTCTGCATTTAAAATGTAATATTTCTGTTGGTTTGCCATAATATCCAATTAAAAGAAACTGCAGACGGGCGGGTTTCTATGCCGCCTAGTTAACATGCGCTCTAAATGAAGTCCAATTAATGCTACTTGTGACATGTCCTCGCGTCCATTCTGCCCTTTAAAGCCACCAGATTCAGATCAGAGAAGGAACACACACACAGAGTATAAAAAAAAAAACCAGACAAATGTACAAAAATATGAAAAATGAGAAGAGTTCTAAACACAGAGTAACACTTGTACTAAAGTGACCTCACAGTTCCAGTCTGACCAGGATGAGAGTGGCAACCGTACACCATGTTCATTAGACGTAAAGTGTTGAAATCCACTATCTCAAATGATTAGAATAGGACCTATGGCTCAACAAATCAACCGATCAACTGAAGATATTTCTGCAAATTGCCTTCATTAATAGTCACCTAGGATTTCTGTGAAATGCATTAGTGCACGTGAGCATTTAATTTCCTGGTGAGAAACCGATAACCTCCTCCTCATCTTCTCACCGGTAGGAAACATTTGGTGTGGGGGGCGGAGCAGGATGGGGGCGTGGCCTAAGTCTTGGTGTCTTTTAGTCCAGGTGTGTTTGGTGACTACGTTCTTCTCGCTCAGAAAATAAACCACCTGTCACATGACATGATTTACAGAAAGCATCCAGGATGACCCTGACCAGCATGATGAAGAGGGGTCAGAGGTTAAAGGGCATGACAGGCGATGGTTATGATGACTGTCTGGATGACAGGAGGTCGATCAGATGCACTCTGAGGGGACGTTGTCCAGTTGAACCAGTTCTGTAGGGTTCCACCACAGGTCATGGTCATGGTGAAGTGGATTTTGTCCCAGAATAGGGTCACCTAACCAGTGTCACTGTGGACACCCTCAACATCCAGACATCTGGGACTGAACCCTTTGGAGATGCTGAAGGACCCTGTTTAGATGTTACGCTGTTACTTCCTGCATGTAGTACAGCCCCAGACAGCAGAAACGTAAATCTGGAGGGAATGACAGAAGTAAAAGGGCCGTGAACGCTGATGCAGGCAGAACCGGGGAGACGTTCAGCCGTTCGTCTTGATGGGACCTCAACAGCAGAAGACATGAGATTCACTTCACACCTCGAGGAGCCGCTGACTTTCATGCGATCGGCGGGGAACCAAATATTTCACTCTGAAACCTTCTCAGGAGAGAACACACTCGCTCACACACGACACATGAGCACCCACGTTCCACCTCGACTTGCCAGGTAACACTGTTATCCGTCCCGTTCCACTCAGCAGACACAAAAAAAGAACTCCAGAGTCACACCAGACCGGAAAAATACTAAAACAACAACAGCAATAATAATAATAATAAGCATATGATCGAACACTTAAATGAGTCCTCGATGGAGTAAAAAAAGAAGAAGATCTGCTGCATGCCATGAAGGAGGGTCTCCTCGTTTCTACCAGGGGGGACGTTAAAACAGCAGCGGGAAGTCCCGTCTTCTCTTCATCTTGCAGAAGCAGAGTATTAGTGAAGCTGATACTTTTCCTTCCTGCTCCTCGGTTCTTCTCCTCATCAGTTCAGGTAGTTAGTCCAAGCGCAAAAAAAAAAAAAAAAGAAGAACAATCCAAATGTGCTAAAAAGAAGATGCAGCTTTCTGGTGCTCCTTGCCAAACAAAAGTCAAAGCTCCTAAGCTCTCAGGTCCAGTTTTCTTTGGCAAACGAGAAGTGAAGAGAAGATGGAGAGAAAAGGGGGGGCTGAAGCCTTTTTGGAGTCTGTACAGAGAGGGGGGGGGGTGATGTGGGGGAGGGGTGAGTCCTCCAGAGTCCATCCCATAATTCAGTGGGGCTGCTCAGATGACAGCATGGCAGTTAGGCGTCATACTTCTTCCCCGTCCGGTGGATCTGGTGGAAGAGAGTCATGGAGAACGCCATGCCAAGCAGCTGCAACAAAGGAAATGACATCACAGAGAGGGTTAAAAATAGATAAACTAATGCAGGAAGATTTTTTTAAAACAAATATCTTCAAATACAAACACAAAATTATGAAAAGGATGAAGAAACGGTTCTGACGTTATGTTAAAGACATCATGTTGTTGTAGTGAAGTGGCGATAACAGTGTTGCCAGACGTGTGATAATTATCACATTTGTACCGTGCTAATTATCATGTGATAATTGATAAGACAAAAACTACAGATCCCACAATGCAGTGCTTTGGCTGCCTTGCCGAACGCGATCCCATACGTTTTGGCCCCTCATGCAATAGAGTTGGACACCTCTGATGTACACAGTGATGAGCGGTTTAAACACGAACAAAGTGCTGAGTGTAACGTCGCCATCAGACTTACAGAAATGAATGGGAGAAGATCCCAGTTTTACTGGGTGGATGAAGCCTGTAGGTAGAGGCCACAGGTGGTTCTGAAGGTAAAAGTTCTATTATACACTATAATATTCACAGTCTATGATGATATGTGTTATTGAAGCAACGAAAATGTTTTCTCAAAATACGACAATTTTGAGACTCTGGTGCGATACTTCAACATTTATGGTGATAGTGAATTAATGTAACGTCATGTCTACCGTTTCTACAAGTGATGTAACAGTTTAATTTTTCATTTGATATAGAGATTTGGACATGTATTACTTGACAGCTAGCTGGTGATATAATGCCCCTTGTTTTATTAAGTATGAATTCTATATGCCTCAACAGTCTAGTGTCACAGCCAAACTAACCATGTTCCAGTTTGCACGCTGGAAAACCCTCTATGTCAGCATAGTCAGCAAGACTGACTGAAACCCACTAGACGAGACTGGGAACAATGAATGTAAAAGTCATTTACAGTGTAGTGTAATATACCAAATTACTCAAAAGGTACTTACATGTCTTACACTGAGCCACAAAAACAGTACAATTTCACGTGTTTGTAGCCCTGCTGATATTTTATTCTGTTGGTATTTATTTTATAGAACTGTTAAATGCCTGGATAAGGTGTTTATTTATTGTTGATTTATTGTTGTATTTGCATTTAATTAACTTTTTATATATGTGTGTACTACCTGCCTACTGTGTGTGAGCGGGGGTGATTGGTTAGAGAGACCGGGAGAGAAGGGAGAGGAGAAGGATGGAGGACGGACGCGAGGTGCAGTAAAGTTACCTGCGAGTCCGGTTGAAATATATACATAGCACATGTATTTATACCCTCCGGAACATATTGCGCTAGTGGGAAACGGACAGTGACCCATTACGATAGCGGAATTTAGAGTTAAATTACGGTGAATCTGACGCGGTACGCGGGTCACGGAAGGGAAGACGCGGACGTCAGGTCGCCAACGCGGAGGCCCGGACCGAGCGAGCTCTGCTGGACACCAGGACCGATCCTGAGAAGGCTCCTTCATTCCGTTCAGCGGAGGACAGGATTAAGGAGGTACCTGGTTTATTTTGGTTTATTGCTCTACGAGAGTGAAGCAGCCACGCACCCGAGCAGCGACTCAGGCCTGCAACGAGTAGTGTGGGGTACCCGGGTTAGTTCAACTATTGACTTTTTGAGTTATTGAGTGTTCGAGGACATTTACTTTTGAGTTGTTATATATGTGTTGAGTGAAATATTATTTTATCTAATTGTTCATGTTCTAATCATTAATGTAATGTGTAAATATATTTAGTAAATAATTTGTGTGTGTCAGAATACTTGTGGTGTGTTAATTTGTGTATTTAGTGGTTTTCCTTATTGGTAAGTGGTGGGGGAAAATTAGCATATCCAAAATTTAACAATAGTTAAATACTGAGGTTCAGAGGGAACCCAGGGGCTAGGGGCGCTACATGTTGAACAGAATAATAATATCATTTCAACTGTAAACTGGTCACATTTCTTCTTTTTCCATTTCGATTTTTCCTCTACCTCTCATGCGAAACGATCTGCGCCGGAAACAGGTCGCCCTGCTGAACTCTGCATATCAGAAAATGCATCTATAAAACGAGGGCGGCTGAGACGGCCGAGTTCACAACCCGACCTGATTTACCAGAGGTGGACCGCAACAAAGCAAATTTACTCGAGTACTGTACTCAAGTTGAGTATGGAGGAACTTTGACTTCACTATATTTCTATCAAGGGTTTCGCTACGTGTTCATTTTAATTCTGAAATTGGATGTTTTTTGTGATTGGTTTATTCCCGGGCAACAGCCTCTGACATGATCCGTAGATTAAGTTCAACACCTTATAATAATGCATTTCTGCAACGCGAGAACGTGAAATTGCGGTGTTGAGGCTTCAGTGCCATTTTGGCCACCATGGCCATATCTTCGTCAAATTTGGCGAAAGGATTAAAGATTCATTTCATTTTAAGTGCATGCTGTGTCTGCCTAAAACCAACAGCCTATATAACGGCCTACAAAAAACTCGCCCCCCAACCTGCACAAACACACCATTTTATTAGTGATGGTAGTAGACAAGTGGGACTCACCTATGAACCAGAAGACACAGTCCAGGGGGACTGTCCCTGTAACTAATGATTGTAAGTCGCTCTGGTAAATGCCGTAAATAAAAATGTATTAGCTGTAAGTGAACGTTTGCAATGAAGTTAAGTTTCTAGATCACAGTGAAATGGCTGACCATGTCTTTTGAATGTAATTTATTAAGGTAGCATGTACAAATGGAGCTACCCGAACATTAATATAATGTTATGTCAATTAATATGCGTAAATAGTTGCTGATAAGTGGTCATCTCAGGCTACCTTTGGTAAAGTTGGTTGGATCTTTCATTTTTTGCTGCATGCCAACATGGTAGACGGTGCTATATGGCTGATGCATGTACTTGGTACGTTGCATCGTGGGGGTGTGTAGTGGTACAATTAAAAATAAAGAGATTATTTCTTTGTCAACATTTTTCCATTTCCGAATTCTACAAGCTAGAAAGAGTCACTTTTTACTTTCATTTAAGTAATGCATGTGAACCTCTGGTTCAATCAGACCAATCTGCAGCCAAATCCAACCCATTGGCGCTCTGGCTGACCAAACCAAGACGGTCTCTCTTCATTTCTCTGGGGCAGTGATGCTGTGCATGTCAATCACTTCACTTTGACTTTTCTGAGGTGCTGTTTACGACCCCAGTAGACTAGAGAGATGCTGGTTGTGCTGTGCAGTGAAAAAACGGCCTCTGTAAAGAATACGCGGCAGAAAAGAGGACGAAGATTGGAACAAACACGTCTAAATTCAATCACTTGCGGGCCCGCACGTCCCTCTGAGCTGCTGGGCATTACAAAATCCCCGAGTGCATAACGGGATTCTGCATTGGGAGATTGGGGGAGACCAGATTAGCGGCGGTTGAGTAATAAAGAGCCGGACCGTGGGCCGGAGTGGTGGGCAGCCCCCCGGGCGGCCTGATAACTGCTGGAGAGGCACTCAGCGAATGGGAACGCAGCAAGTGTGGATTAAGTGTAGAAGGGATTAGGGCAGCGTGTTATCCGTCTGCGTGCTTGCTTGCTGTGTGTGTTTGATGTCTGTATTGTGTGTGTGTGTGTGTGTGTGTTTATTATTTCCCTGCTGAGGATGGTATTGATGAACAGTGTGTGAACAGTGAACACTTTTCATTATGTCCACTGAAGCATGTGTGTGTTTTGCAGCCCATGAAGGTCTGGACAGATGGGTGGAAGCCACTGGAAACCGGTCCTGTAATGAGGGTTGTGGTGTTTTTGGTGTGTGTGAGATGAAACCGAGACCTGCCGCAGAATGACAAAGTCTGCACGATTTTTCTCCGCCGTTTCTCCATCTCCACATCCCCTATTCTCATTATACAGCGCACAATTCTGTCTGCTGGAGATTTCGTTGCAGGGAACTACTCTTATGGTTTAACCCTCAATTACAAACACACACACACATACACACATACTCACCTGCACCACCAGGATGACCATGCCGATCATTCCTAGCATGTTCTTGTTGTCATCCAGCCACTCCTCCACTTTTTCATAGCATCCCTGAGAGACAGAAGGAGACAATCTTACATATTGTACTCAACGTATACCGACCTATACAGACAACCTTACATATTATACTCAACTTATACCAACATTTACTGACAATCTAATCACTTACTGTTATGCTGAGTCTCTATGGCAACTCTCTACAACATTTCAGTGCACACGTCACTGGGCTGCAGACATATTCTAAATAAGTCTGATATAAAGTAGCAATAAAGTGAGAATGATTTTTCTTTTAGATGTAAATGCTAATGCTACTGATGTTAGTGCTGGAGCTGTGCGAGAGCAGGCTGAGCTGCTGCCTCCGTTGCCATGGTAACAATGTTGGGGATGGAAGCACCTTGTTACAGCAATAAAAATTTTGCTGACCAAACTGGACCAGTTTCTCACACACACACACACACACACACACACACACACACACACACCTGGTTCCAGAACATGTTGGTGGCATTGCGGCCACACTCCTGGTAATGCTCCTGGCAGCAGCGGTCAGGGACCATCTTCTCCTTCAGCGCCTCATACCAGTCGGTGTAGCCACTCACACCGCAGCACTTCCACTGCAACACACACAGTGCAACATACACTATTCACTAACCTTACTCCACTCTGGACCTGTCAGAAAGGCAAAGAGAATCACACACACGCACACACACACACACACACACACAGTAGTCTACTTACACAGACCTGCAACTAAATAACCTGCTGAGCGAACGACTTGCAATCACTACAGCGAGCGGGTCAGACAGAGATAAATTCTGCACGGGGAGCAATAAACGCCTGCTGCGAACTGCACTTCTCTGTGTGTGTATGAGTGAGATAAACAAAGACAACAGTGTTTGGGTCCTTAAGATAAAAAACAGGAGGTTCTAATGGTTCAAGAAACACAGAGTGTGTGTGTCACTCTGAATGGTGAAAATGCTGTGATAAGTGAAGGTGTGTAATATACTGCATGTGTGTTTTATACACTGTGTGTGTGTGTGTGTGTGTTTTATATATGGCGCTAATAGCCAAACATAAATCTCTCAGCAGTGTTTATACAGATTACGCTTTAGCATAAAAGCCACATTCAGCACATCACCTCTCTCATAGAGATTTATCTACCAGACAAATTTATCTCTACACCACAACTACACGACAATCATTTTTCTACAGAAGTTAATTACATTCATACACACACACACACACACACACACCTCAGCCTGAATGATGTTCCAGGCGTTTCTTAAGCCAATGTTGTTGTCTGTGTTGTACAGGGCCAGGCCGTCTTTCAGGTCCTGCTTGGCATTCTGACTGACCTGTGGGAGACAGAAAGAGAAAGTGTGTGTGTGTGTGTGTGTGTGTGTGTGCAGATAACAATAATAATTGACCTTCATTTTTGTTCAGTGAGAGACCAGCTTTAAATAATACTTTGAAAGTGACATTGGAATTGTTTAATGAAAAAGTAATGAAATTATTTTTTTCCTCTCCCGGTCACTGCCGCATATAAATAAACCACCGGTTGTTATTTTTTTGAAGCCCTTTTGCTCTTATCAGCATTTTTGACTGGGTGGGACGCGGTCAGAGGGGATAAACATTTAATCAGAGATGTTAATTACATATACAATCACAGATTAGCTCCTCGCCTCCTCCGGCCCATAAAACCAATTAAAAAAATCTCTCTCTCCCTCTCACACACACACACACTCACACACTCTCTCTGCAGGTGACAGCGGTGTGGATGCATCCATTCTGTAGAGGATTAACATAGAAAACATTCCGCTGTTAAGAGGATCACGCCCACTATCACACGTGTTCTTCCTAGAGATCCTCTCCCCGGCGCTCATTCAATCCCACAATTCCATCACTCGGAGCAAACTGAAAAGAGAGCGCGCTGACGGGGACCGGCAAACGTTCAGGAACTCCATGCAGCCCTCGCAGAAGACACAGTGGGGGCATGTTCAAGCAGGGGCGGTGATAAAAATCCCCCCGCGAGGCATCGCCACGCAATTCCGCAGCTTGATCTGCATCTCCAGAGCTTCACCAACCACGGGTTCAGGCAGCAGCTCTGGGTTCAAAATGAAAACCGGAGTTGAGCTCCAGCTTGGGGATTAACTACTAGACTTTGTAAAATTGCAAGAGAATTATGAAAATGCAGTTTTCATTAGAATTAACAAATTGCAAAAACAACTGCAATACTTTAGCAATTGTACTTTTTTCCATAATCTATCATTACTAATGACAAAGCAATGCGTTCCCCAAACTGAGACCTGATCTGTGCGTGAGCATAATATGTTGCATGTTTACTATATTTGGGCTGTTTTTCTTTCTAATTACAAAGAAATATGCAGCCCGTTTGGTGTACTTACCGTAAAACTTTGTAAAATTGTACGGGCTGCGTGGTATAAACGGTATGCAATATAAATTTGGCATCACCTGCGCAAGACCACGTCCACTTGCAGCACGTGGCTTTAGTTTTGGGGCGAGAGCACAGAGCGCGTTGCAGGGTTGCCGCGGATCCTCAAAAAGTCCTACAGCAGAGTCTCCAAAAAGAACCAAAAGAACAAAAACCAATGCCTTGAATATCAATGAAAATGTATAGAAAAATGCAGCAGACCCAATAAATAGAATAAAACCCTCCAATCTGTCGGTAATCTGCGGTTGAGTGTCGGTGCCCTGTGCCCGGGTACTGACAGGGCGCATGGAAATGACCAGGGCTGGTCCTGACCTGTTTGGTGCATCATACAGATACCTGGCATTTCACTTACGGGTGTGACGAAGTCCACTTTATGTAGAATTGCCCAGATATTGTTTTATGGGGTGTACGGTTATATTAAAAGTTAATTATACTACTTCCTGCTGCAGCGCCTTTAGTTACATCTAAATTTACTGATCAAATTACATACATATACCGTCTTCCGTCTATGGTTACATTTATACAGCAATATGGGTTTCCCTACGGGAATACTGCATTTTGACCACTCTCTGTTTATAACAGGACGTACAAGAACGTACACTTGTTTCAGACGGAGCGGGAGGGATGAATAATGCAGCTTTGATGAACAAATCCTCACTGCGGATGAAAGTTTTTCTTACATCGGGCACACAGAGTCATAATAAGGGCAAGTAAATATGCATAAGAGTAAATAATAGATGTAAGCACAACACTGGAGTTCATATTAAAGCCCCAACATGAGCAGGGCTGTGTGTGTGTGTGTGTGTGTGTGTGTGTGTGTGTGTGTGATGATGATGATGCTGCCACAGACAGTCGGTTGTGCTTCATCACTCGTCCTCCTCTCCAGCACTTTTTCAAGCACAGGGAAGCCGAGACAGAGGAAACGCATCATCAGTCTCCGTCTCTGTGCCAGCGAGGATAAAAACAGCGCGCCGCGATCCCACGACCAGAAGCCCCGGACACATCAAACACCCGCCGCTACGCCGCTTCCGTACCGCGTTTACACGTCTCCAGCACACGCTCACGCTGTGGCAGGGTGTAAAGAGACATTTCTCATCCGACCTGGAATTTATGTGTGTGTGTGTGTGTGTGTGTGTGTGTGTGTGTGTAGGGGGTTCGCGGTAACCAAATTCAGCACAACACCGACCCACTTTCATCAGATGTATTGTTATTCTGCTTCTCTTGTTTAAAAAGAAATAAAGTAGAGGATGTGTCGGGATAGGGAATTGAAAATGAGAGAAGAAGAG